>NW_028227271.1:8230000-8290000 GCF_978045245.1 Mus caroli
GTTGATGCCCTGAAGTGAGGCCATGCTAACCAACGATAAACTGGACCACTCAAGTCCTTCGCCTTCACAAAGACAGAGGAAACAGGAAACCATGCCAACAGGAGCACATGATGCTGCATGCCAAGTATCCCTGCACAAAGCAGGTCAAGTCATTGGACAGGGATGATGTCACTGCAGCAGACACACAGGACAGAGGCATGTTTCAACATCACAGCACCCAAACTACCTGCTTCTAATAGGAAATGTTCTGAGACACGAGCCCCATGCAGTCACGATTTCCTATGAGGTAACGAAATAACATCTAACGGCACACGATGAGTTAATAACACTTACTCCTGTGCAAAAAAAGAATTCTAAGTCCCTGACAGGTAGTCTCTAATCCCTGGGCATTTCCTGAAAGTGAAGGGAATCTTTCCATTCGTGTTGGGAACACACTGATACTTTCTGCCCACTGAAGTCATGCTGGGGCCAGGAGAGTGTGCCCATGAGATGACTCCAGAGAGAGTCAGCCAGGCCTGGAAGACCCATCTATGTCTGTCAATCAAGCTGGGCTGTGAGACCAGTGAGACTATTGGACCACAGGGCAAGAAGGGACTGGATCTTATTATGTTCAGTACCAGGGATCAAATCCAGGGCAGGTTTCACTACTGATTTAAGAGCAGACACTGAGACACATAAGTTATGATCCATCTTCTGTGGGTACAGAAGACACCCTGGGATGAGAAACCTATGGGTAATACAAAGCTGGGTGAGCTCCTCTGGTTGGCAATGGTGTGTGGCAGCTGCCCTGCACATACCTCAGGGCATCTCTGAGTATTTCTCAGTGGACTACTCTCTCCTGCTCACCTGATAAGATCCAAGGGCTGCTTCTTGTATATACTCCGAGGGTGAGCCCATTCTCTGAACAGGAGGTAGCGCTCGCTAGGACAACTGATGTCCTCCGACTCATAGTTGAATCTGCACTGAGAAGCAGAAAGAAAGAAATGAGGGTCAGGGTCCTCCCTCAGTTTACAAATCTGGTTCTTAAATAGGGCACTAATGGCCACTGAGGGAACTGCCCCCGACCCCCCTTCCAGGAGGGACAGACATGCCATTTAATAATTAGTGATTCTATAATAAGTGTTATGATCATTGTTGCCCTTGGAAGTTATTTGGGAATAGAGATAGCAATGGATGCTTGGATAGTGATGCTAGCAGCTGTCACTCCTAGAGAGCAAGGCAGCCAGGTGGTAGGAACCCCAAGGATGCTGATGCCCTGAAGTAAGGCTGTGCTAATTGATGAGAAACAGGACCACTCAAGACTGTAGGTTCTCCCAATCAAGGAACATCTGTCTGAAAGCCTACCCCATCTTGGATGGTGGGGAGACCAGAACAATGGCTGGTGAACGGCAGGTCACTGCTAAAGCCGGCACTTCACTGTCTCTCAGTTCAGCAGTTATATTGACAATACATAGAAAATAAGTAGCAGAGTCACCCAAGAAACAGAGCCTCCTGACTCTGTTTGAATCCAAGCTCCTGTTCTCCCATCTGACCCATTCTCCTATTCACGTACAGAACCACAGTATCACAAAACCCATCCTTGGTGAGAGCCCTGGTCCTTGTTTGGGTCCTACTTCCACCACAGGATTACTCCAGACTTAGAGACAGGGAAGATTGGGAGCACAGACAAATGTCAGCTGAAAAATCTAGGATGGTGGTGTCCCACACTAACAGCCAGAGAACAATATGCAACTGTCCCAGAGGTTCACAAGTTTCCACTGCTAATTCTGCTGGGGCACAAAAATAGAACAAACTGTCAGGCCTGGTGGCCACTGGGTCTCCCAGGAGGCTCAGGTCCCCCCCCCCCCCCGTCCCCCCCTCCCCCCCCCCCCCCCCCCCCCCCCCCCCGTTTTATCCATGTGAGTCAAGAACTTGTTTGATGTTCTGGTTTTGTTTGGATACATTGTGCACTTCAAGATTGTCTTCAACCCCCCAAAGTACATAACACAAAGTAGCAATGGTCAAACAAAGTGTTTAGTTTTCTTTGGTTGCAGAGATTTAGACAGATTGGTAATAAGTGCAACAAAGTAACAATGGGATTGACGTGGTATTTAGCATAATTCAATGACAGGACACAGTAAACACTTTTGGCTATATAATGACCTCACATATAGGTGGCCCTGAAGGGCTGGAGTGATCGTATTTAAAAGATTCAGTCCATAAGAGATAGGTTGGCAGCCTTATAAATACTCCTGAATCTGATGGGCCTCTATACCCTTTGAACAGTCCTTCCTTAGTGCCAATAACATGGTGCTTTGTCACTGTTGACATGAACCCCGATAAGCCCTATTTTAAAAGCCACAATATACCCTGTAAATAGTATTTCAAGGGGGGAAAAGTCTCTTTACAGAAAATGCGAAATGAGAATTTCTAACATGTTTTCTTTACAAACAAACAAATAGCCCTGCTTTTTTTTTTCTGGAAATGACAGACATCTGTCAGTACTTATGAAACTAGCTATCATTTATATGGCCGGGACTAATAGTTTACATAAATCTAATTGACTCTTGAAACAACTCCATGAGGTAGCAACAGTTACAACACATTCCTCACTGAGAAGGACATGAGGGAGCAGGGAGAATAGATGTGTCACAAGGGCATGGAGCTGGGGACAGAGAGTGGAGCTTTACTTTCCAACACAGAGTGAGTGCTGCCCTCTATGATATGTTGTTGCCACATTGCTCACGGCAGGGAACCGTCCCTTCTCCCTAGTCCTTAAAACCCAGCACCGGCTCTACCCCTGGGCTCCATCAGAGAAGGCTCTCTGCATCTTTCTTGCCCTGGATCAGCTTGTGATCTTTCATGACATCATCTCTGTCTTACTGAGGAAGAGACAGAACGTCAAGAATTCGACTCCTTCCCTGTCTCACCAGAGTACTCACAGATATCTTAGGTTTTACCATTTGACTTACGTCGTGCAGAGGGAATGCTGCTTTGTAGATTCCAGAGCTGACCAGTCTGTTAATCCCAAATTTGTTAACGTTGTTCATTACTTGGTATTTGACCCGAGAGAGGATGAAATAAACCTAAAAAAGATGACAAAACAGACTACGTGTCTTTTTACGATAGAACCAGCTCATGTGACCATTGTTTATTACTATAGCAGAAAACCATCAGTACTGAAATCATACCAATACTGCTAATAATAGTTTCCATTTCTAAAAACAAAACCACAACTATGCAATAGGTTTCAAGTCACAGCAAAACAGAAACCCCATTCGGTTTGGACGTACAATGCGGCTTCTGGTGGCAGGGTTGAAGAAGGAATCTCTATCGAGGATGTAGAAATCATTCATCCGGCTCTTCTCAAAAGGGGCAGTGAAGAACTCCTGCTCTGGCTTGATGACACTCTCGTTCACCCGGAGGACCTTGGTGAACCAGTTGAGGTTGCCAAAGGGCGAGCGTGTTTTCAGGTCATTTGGCTTTAGCGGGAGTTTGATGTGCATGATCTCAGCATAGGTGCACAGCACTTCCCAGGGCGCGTGCACTTTTACGAACACAAGCTTGTCATCAGAAACCTATGAAGGGACAACAGAACCCAAATGACGATTTTTACAAGTTGAAGGCAGCTTCCTGCCCCCTGTTCCAGCAGGTTTTAAAATAAAAATCCATGTAAACAGGACATTAGAAAAAGTGAGGACATCAGCTCTACAAATGATTATATATGTGTATATAAACTTAAAGATAAATCTTTAGTTTGAGTTAAGAAACATAAGACCAGTAATTTTTAAATATTTATTTTTAAGTCTTATCTGTGAGTGCGTGTCAAGTATGAGCACTTGTGCAAGCACACTATGTGTGGGCACATGCATGCAGGTGGCCCATAGCAGCCAGGAGAGAGTGCCGGATTCCTTGGAGCTAGCATAGCGTTACAGGCAGATGTGCTGGGAACTGAACGTTGGTCCTTCACAGGAGCAGCAAATGCTCCCAAATGCCGAGCCATCCCCCAAGGTTCAACCTCGTAATATTTTAGGTGAGAAAAGCAAACTGTATATTTGTCAGCACACAGTCTCAGTTAGTGACTTGGCATAATGACACTAGAATATTCATGGCAGTGTTATATGAATGAAAAAAAGAATTCTAAGCCTGTAAATGGGCTGCTTAAATTATATCTATCCATTGTGCTCTATATGGCTATTGATGTCAAGGGATTATACTTGTTGCTATATATATGTATTTGTATTAAAGGAAAAAGCAAGTTATAAAACTGAAGTGATCCCTTTTTCAAAGAAAGAAGTGTATATGTGGTGTACCCGTTGGTGTCACATGTGGAAGTCAGAGGGTGACTCTCAGTGGCCAGCCCTCATCCCCAGCCATGCAATCCTGGGACTGAACTCGGGCCATCAGGATTTTGTGGAGGGTTCTTTGCACATGAAGCCATCTCACTGTCCTGTGGTACAGGCTCTGTTTGCCCCTTTCCCACTCTGGCTGCATTTCCCATGTCAAGCCCCCAATTCCAGGGGATGCATAAGATCTCAGGCACAGTGGTTAGCCACGGTTTCAAAGAAACTAACACTTACAGATCTTGTTGCTTCCAGCTGCAGCCCATGGCAGATGAGGTTAGATTCGTATGCTTGTCTTTTCCTCTGACAAAAGAAATGGAATACATGTTAGATAGACTGCCAGGCTTGGCAGAAAAGACTAATTTTTTTCCTTAAAATTTTTTTAAGAAACTATTTTCTCAAAAATCTATTGACCTTGAAGAGACATGTTTGCTCAAAATGGAACAAAAGTACCGAGCCCTCTAGTTTTACAGAGGTGTTAGCCTACAAGAGAATGCAAGGGTGTTTAATGGATTCCCTGGATTCTCTTAGAATCTCTCGTGGGACTTTGGACCTTTAGGCATCTATACAAATTGCTGTGACATCATCTCTGGCCCCTGAGAGTACAGAAAAGGAACTTTTTGAGTTTCATTCATTGATGTTAATTTTCTAGAGTTAAAAATTCCAGATTTAAAATTTTTATTTCTATATTATATATTCAAATGATTCAATATTAGATGCATGTAGGTTTATATACAGACACAGACACACAGGCACGCACACACACTCCATGTATGCCTTAACTAAGACAATACAACAATACATAAAACTTTAATAAGATTCAAAGGATTTGCAATGAAATGGTCATAGAGCCAAACATCTCTTAGAGATGTTTATAAAACAAGATGTTATATAAAACAAGGAACTATCTGGTGATATCGTCCCACTCCTACATTACAAGGCCAACTCCCAAGATGTACACGCATACATCTGAATGGAAATAAAACTTAATAAGTATTTAAGAAACTACTAGTCTTACGTTTCTTAATTCAAACCAAAGAATTATCTTTAAAGCAAAAAATGTAGAATCATCTGCAGATCTATGACTTTACTTTCGCTGGATACAATAAATGTCCCATTATATTCTATATGGCCAGGAATCTGCAGACAGAGCACCAGGACACAAGAAACCAGGTAGACGTGCGGACTTCTGCCCTGGGAGCCCTTCATGGTGTGCTGAGAGGAAGAAACTAAAATAAATCCTTTCTTGCTCACATTGCTTCTGGCCATGGCGTTGAGCAAAGCAGTAACAAGAAAAGAGAACACTTAGGAAGCAGCTGTGCTGTCAGAGCAACAGATGGGTGGACACACAAGGGGCTGAAGAACACAGCGCCTACTGGGCTGCAGCCCCGACTGCATGTGATCACCTCCACAGCCCACAGGAGGAAATGGAGGCACCTGCGCCCTGCCTTTTCATCTGCTCATACTTGAGGAGAGATTTCCACACAAGGGTAAGGTAAACACTACCTGATGCACATAGATCTGAATTCCCATTCTTGAGGCAGTCCTGTAAGGGGAGGGTTCTGTTGCTAAGGTCTTTTTCCCCAATTGGTTCTTGACTTGTCAATAAAGAAGATGAGGGAGCCAATTGTAAGACGAAAGGTACAAGTGGGACTGTCTGGTCCCGAGAGGAGAAGGAGATGCAGGAAAAGAGAAAGGGGCTTTTTTTGGTCATGCTTTGAGTAACACACCACAATCATGTTAGATCTTAGGGCAGCTAGCGCCTGCGGCGGGTGGTCAAAGATGTTTGGCAGGGGCAAACCACGAGGTTTAGCGTATAAGATTATAAAGATTATGGAGATTATACATTAGTGAGGGCATGTCTTTCTAGGTGGGCGATATCTGTGCACAACAATTGTGCCACAAAAGACAAGCTATAAAGTGACAAACTGAGTGTGTCTCTTTTATCTGTGAATTCAAGGATCTTGGGTGGGGCTGAATTCCCATTCTTGAGGCAGCCCTGAAACCCCTTCTGGAACAAGAGTCTTGGGAGTGGGCTGGAGTGTTCGATCCCAGAACTAGGGGCTGGGATCGAACACTCCAGCTAGGCTGGGAGGAACAAAAGAGAGGAGGGAGGAGCTGGTAACTCAATCACAGCTCCCGTGCTAAGGCAATAGTATGACTTTAAAACTACGCACAACACAGCTCTCTCAGTGATGACAGATGAGTATGGTGAATGAGGTTTTTGGAATTCTTTTGTTTTGTTTTGTTTGTTGTGTTTTGTTTTGTTTTGCTTGGCTTTGCCTTGTTTTTGTAACATCCCCATGCTGCTGGACAAAGGTCATAACAGTCCAGGGGTAGCAGTCAGCCACTTTACTCAGACAGCACCACTCCTGACTTGCCCCTGTGAGAAGGCCCTGAGGTGCTGTGCCCCCAAACACAGAAAAATCCCATTAATAAGTTGTGAACACCCAGTATGTGGCTAACCCTGTGTCCACACGGAATGTCCCTGGTGACATTCTACAGAAATGCCCAAACTGAATATGACTTTATTTGTGTCTGCGATCCCACAGTTCTAATAATAAGCAAATTCTACTTTGCACCCATGAGACATAACCTAGGAGAGAGAGCCACTGAAGCAAGTGCTAGCATATCCTAGAGAGGAGCGCCTGGCTAGCTGGAAGCCCTGGACTCAAAACCATGAGAAGGTTCAGGCGCTGCTTTCCGACCTGTGTCCCAGCCTGTGTTAGGACCCTCTGAGGGCAGCCTCACCATCTCTCCGAATAGTCTTTGGGCGTTTTTGATCTTTTCTACCCCTGGCCTGTCTTATCTCCAGCTCACCTGGGGAAGTAACTCCTATCTCCACAGCATTTCTTCATCGAGAGTCTAACGCTCACGTTTGTTCTCTTAGGGCAATGAGACCTTATTCCCGACCACTCCTTCACCAGTGAAGACAGACATTTGGATTATGTGGAGCTGGAATGAGAACGGCCCTCATAGGTGCATATATTTGAATGTTCGGTTCCCAATTCATAGAACTGTTCGGGAAGGCTTAAGAGGCGCGGCCTTGTTTGAAGGGGATCTGTCACTCTCAAGGGCATGGTTTGAGCACAGGCAAGTCAGTCAGTCAGTCTCCCTAACCCCTTGTGTGTGTGTGTGTGTGTGTATGTGTGTGTGTGTATATAAAAAGATGGAAATTCTTTTTTTTTAAGATTTATTTATTTTTATTATATGTGAGTACACGGTAGCTGTCTTCAGGCACTCCAGAAGAGGGCGTCAGATCTCCTTACAGATGGTTGTGAGCCACCATGTGGTTGTGGGATTTGAACTCAGGACCTCTGGAAGAGCAGTCAGTGCTCTTACCCGCTGAGCCATCTCTCCGGCCCGCTTTCAGAATTTCTTATCCATCCCCGGTTTGTGAAGAGTATTTGTTATGAACAACTTTAAGTTGTATGAAATACCATCCCTGCCTCATTATGATAATCATGTGTGGTTCTCTCCTTTATTGACATAGAGTGTTGCGGTTGAATTCTGTGTGCTAAACAAACAAAGGGATAAACCCCATTGTTCTTGGGACAGAATCTCTCTCTCTCTCTCTGTCTTTTTAAAAAAAATTTATTATTATATATAAGTACACTGTAGCTGACTTCAGAGGCACCAGAAGAGGGCATCAGATCTCATTACGGGTAGTTGTGAGCCACCATGTGGTGGCTGGGATTTGAACTCAGGACCTTTGGAAGAACAGTCGGGTGCTCTTACCCGCTGAGCCACCTCTCCAGCCCCCGGAAATTCTTAACTATACCAAGAAAATAACAGGCTGGAGTTGCTAAGATGTGTGGTGAGAATGAACCTTCCATGAAATCGTGACAGGGAGAGAAATTCGTGCTACTTTGCTGAAATCCATACTAATTCACGCCACAGATGTGAGAGCCACAGGACATGAGGGAGTTAGTGAGAAAGCATTATGTGGAGTCTGTCTGTCATCTGTGTGTCTGTGTCTGTGTGTGTGTGTGTGTGTCACCTGTGAGTGTGTGCACAGTTTGGTATTCGGTACTAAGACTTGGGACATCCCTTGGGGTGGTGGGCTTCCCTCACAGATGAGGGGAGAGCACTGCGCTCTGCATTTGTTAGTTTCTTATATAAATGCTTACTAAGGTTCTGTTATTATTTTTTTTCCAGGGAATTTACAAACTTCTCAAAGCACAAAGAATAGTTTTCCATGTGTGCAAATGGAAGATCTACAGAGAAACTGTCCTGACCTCAGACTTTCTCTCACATTAAGGCAGAAACACTTACATGTTTCCAGGCAATGCCGCAGGTGCCTGTTGGACATCCAACACGTCAGGTCATTGCAGAACCTGTATCCACTACAGTAGCCATGCGCACCTGTTCTTCCTCTCCCTAGTTCAGTGGCTCTCAACCTTCCCAGGGCTGTGACCCCTCAATACAGCTTCTCGTGCTGTGGGGACTCCCAACCATAAAATTATTTCATTGCTACTTCATAACTGTAATTTTGCTGTTTTGAATTGTGATGTAAATATCTGATATGCGACCTCTGTGAAAGGGTCATTCAATTCCCAAAGGGGTTGCAACCCATAGGTTGGAAAGCACGGCCCTAGTGACTGGTTCAGCAATACTCCAGACCCTGTGTCCTGAGGGGTTCTTTTGTTATTGCAGTTGTTGTGAACTTCTTTTTCCTCTTCCTCCTCCCTCTTCCTCCACCTTCCTTTTTTAACTCCTCTTCCACCTCTTCTTCTTCTTCCAAGTTGACACAAGTTACAATCCTATGAGAGAGGGGCCCTCAACTGAGAATATTCTCCCAGTAGATTGCTTGTAAGGCAAATCTGTAGGGCATTTCCTTGGTTGATAATTGATGTGGAAGGGCCCCACCCACTGTGGGTGGGGCCATACTTGGGCAGGCAGTCCTGGGTTCAATAAGATAGATAAGCCAGAATAAGCTATGAAGAACAAGCCAGTAAGCAGGCAGTATCCTCCGTGGCCTCTGCATCACTTCTTGCTTCTAGGTTTCTCAATTTCTGTTCCCACCACGAGCTCCCTCAGTTGCTGGGGTATGGAAGTGGAAACTTGAGTGTTCTTTGGAAAGTCAGTTGTATTGGATGGTATTTTGCTGGGGCAAACACCTGGTGTGCCCCAGCTTCTTGCCGCTTTCAAGGACGTAGACTGATTGGCAGAGTGATGTCAGCTGAGACAGATGCAAGTGCTGAGGGAAGCCCATGATGTTTGGAGGGAATGTAAAAAGGACTCAATGGACAGTGATGGAGGCTGAGCTTGGCTTGCTTATAGAGCTAGCTGTGCAATGCTTGTGGGGCTTGCATCTTTGCTGATCTTCACTTTGCTGAGAGTGGCACAGCCAAGAACTTTTCCTGGTGTTCCTGTTGTCCCTGGTCCCTCCTGCTGACTCCTGCCAAGACTGAGGCTTGGCTGTCTCTGCTAGGCAGTACCACAATCACTGCTGATTTGTGTTCGCTATCCCGACTCTACCTAACTGGACTGCTGGTGTATCTGTGAAGTGTTTGCGATCCGATCAAGCTGCTGCTGCTGACCTGTGAAATGAACTGCCAATTTCCAGACAACACAGACGGGAGCTGCTCCAAAGAACCCTTTCTAAACAGGTCCACTTCCCCCGTACCCTTTCTTTCCCATGACCTCTGGTGGGTGGTGGGCAACAAGGGAGGTTAAAGCATTTAAGGACCATCATTAAAAATAGGATTTGGAAAAAATTAAATTTAGTCATGGTGTTCATTGCAGCAACAGAATCCCTAACTATGACACCCTGAATTGGAAACCATGTGTTGCCACTTGAGGAAGAACTCACTGTGGAGAGATGAGATGGATGCCAACTCCAGAGACAGACTTAACAGGAAGCTGTTGGCTACCCTAGTGGTGTTGGGGATTTCAACTAATGTTTAACTAGTTCCTTTCCTGTCAGTGTGACAAAACTCTCCACAGAAATAACTTAAGGGAGGGAGGATAGTTAAACAGTGGAGGCATGCTGGTGCTTCTGGGGGTGGGAGTGTGGAGTAGTGGCCTGTTTATATGGCAGTGGATAGGAAGTGCAGACCAGAATCAAAGGTGAGCACAACCTGCAAGATCCTGTCCCTCATGACCCTCCCTCTGTCAGCCATGTCCTAACTTTCTGAGAGTTCCACAGCTTTCTAGAACAGCTCTACAAGCCAGGGAACATGAGCTGGTATGTGTGTGGGAGGTATTTCAGTTCAAAAATCTAACATGTGTGAAGACTCAGGCTCAAGTATCTAGGTCTTAAGGACAGCTGTGGAGTCAGCCAGAGGTGGGTCATCTCCCATAGTTTGAGTGTTTTAATACTTAAATGCGCGTAGAAAACAAATCAACAGTGATTGGCTCTGTTACAAATCCCCTCCTCCACTATAGTTAGGCCCAAAACAATGTTCAGCTGTTTCCTTTCTGGCCACCAGCCGTGAATTAGGGAACTTCCCCTCTTGCTTGGCACCTAACCAGCAGAACCCTATTCTCTGTGGGCTAGGTTCCTTCCTCATCGAGACAATGGTGGCCACTCACTGCACACCCACAGGTTTCTTCCTCCCCGCCCACTAACTGCTGCTACCATCTCTCTTCACGGCAGCTGAAATCCACCCATGTCTTGAGCTTCCTGGGAAATGCCTTCTGTTTTCTCACTGTCCTTACTGGTTGGCCACAAATCAATTCAAATGCTTTCCTTTCTATGACCATCGCATCTCCCATGGTCCTTTGGACTTTTATTACCACAACTGCCCCTAGAGATGTTGATGTTTTAATATCAGTATCATCAGTACTTAATATAGACCTGTAAAATAGTATGCACACCATAAATGTTTGATGAATGAATAAACTGAGCGCACTCTAGATGAATGGCTCCCTGCTATGCAGAGATCAACTGGCCTGTTGGAATGCTACAGTGTAACAACTGGCTTCCTTCATCCTTAGTCCCCAGTGAGCAAGTGGGTATTGCGAGATATGGTGGAGGAGGAGAGGTAGAGTTTTATCTTGGAGTAGCCCAATATCTGAGGGAACAGGGAAGTGGAGGCTCATAGACATGCCAGAGAGTTTAATAATAAGTCAGAAGAGATAAGGTTTCTGAGAGCTGGGCTGTTCTCTCATCAGATACAAACAAACAAACTGCACTGTCCACTGCACCAGTCACAGGCATTATATATTGAATGCGGCAAACCAGATGTGGTCCATTTTCCCACAGATGTTCTGAGTGGCGGCTACACCTCCTCACTAGTTTCACAGGCCCGCTCCTCTTAGATGCTACTCTACCACACGCACACCCCTTCAGCTCTCATAATTTGGATTTCTCTTTATCCCTGGGTTTGGGGCAAGATTCAAATCTTAGCTCTCCCACCTACCACGTCTGTGATGCTAGGTGATAATTTGAGATCAGGATCATCGCTCACTGTTTTCATCTCTAGAGTCAGTGGAGAAATCACTTCACTCTAGGGTTAAAGATTAATGTGACTAATGGGATTCAGTGCAACACATGACACCTGGTACCCAGTCACTGATATTCTTCAGGACGTCAAGAATATCACCTCTCCTCTCTAATGCAGTAACCATCCACTCTGCCTCTACACTGTACACCCAATGAGCCCATCCCTCCACTGAAGTACCTGCGCCATTCTACAGACATACTTCGAACAGATCTTAGCCTTCAGTGACCTGGTCCTCTGCCTTCCATGCTTTTGTGGCCATCCTGATCTTGATCTTTGGACTACATCTTTGATATCTAGTGAGTGTGTACTCTTTCCATCCTCTTGAGGAAATGATGTATCCGCACCTCTTCTGCCTACGGTCTGAGTGCCCCAAGGCCACGAGATAGTGTTGCCCATGGGCCCATCACAGATGCAGAACACATAAAAGCATCCTTCCATCTCATTTAAATGCCTTAATAATATTCTCTCAGAGGAGATGGGCTAATTTTATTTAGCCAACCTCAAAGCATTAGATATTTAGATTGTTTTTAATTTTCCCCTGTTATAAAAATCCTTATGAAATAGTCTTCATGCACCTTTTGTGACTTTCTCGGGGCCAAATCCCAGAAGGAGAACTGTTCGATCACGTGTGATTCAAAGTCCTTCACCACATACAGCCCTGCTGCCCTCCAGGAAGGTTGCACTAATTTATCTTGTTTTCATCCTTATTTGGTTCTTTACAAAGAGCTCACAAGATATTTACCTGCCTCGTCTTCACATAATTGGTGGAGCTTGGAGTTGTCTTTAAATGCCTCCCCACAAAGTATAATAAATACCTCAGCAGTTGACTCCAGGACAGGGCATTTACATTTGCTTGAATGCGCTAATAAACCTGGTGTCGCTTTAACAAGACAGATCCTATGCCAATTCTCAAAGAACCAGTGGCATATTTTAAAAATTGATCTAACCACTTTTACTCCTTGTGTCAGGCAACGGAAGTGAAGGCACGAGTGTGTACTCTATTTGTCAAACAGGCGAGGAGTGGGAAGGGGCGGCTCACTTCAAAGGCTTCTGAAGTCAGCGTGTGAAACCGTCATCTGCACTTCTCAGTAGAACGCACACTGCATCAGTAACCGTTCTTGACAACTGAAACACTAGTGCGGAATGTCTTCTACGTTAAGACCAAAGACAATTAATATTGCATATTGACTGGCACAGCCATTGCTCAGTAAATATTTGTTGAATAAATGATTATCTGAAGACAGGTTTAACAGAAATTCATCTCAGGGGCTTGCTGGGAAATCTTACATATGAAATCTAACCGTTCACTATGCTCTCCGATTTGTATTTGGCAGAAAAAAACATTAGACTTACAGTCTTTTTTTTTTTTTTAATCGAGTCATAAATTCCCTGTGAATTCCTACATCTCTATGGAAGCCAAATCCATCAGCAAGGCAACGAGATCCACCTTCCTTACATACGGAATTCCAGTAAAGACAAAGTGGCTATTCATTGTCATGATGTGTCACTCATGAGAACAAGCACACACGCGTCTCTCACCATCCGGGAGAGTAGGCTTACGGCAAAAAGTGAAGGGAGAGAGCAGCTCCCACCCACCCTCCAGAAACGCGATTTATTTATACCACCTTCGTGAGACTAATGAAGCTGTCAAGGAAATAAAGAATTCAGAGATTAAAGCCGCCAAGGACAGACTGACATAATTAAAGACGCCTTCTGTCCCTAAACACCGTGGATTACTGACTTCATGTCTCACTGGCTTAATGAAATGACTGCTCTACAGTACTTACCTGTGAACCACACTGCACAAATCCTGATTATAAACAGGACATGGAACCTGCCTTGTCAGTGGGAAAAGCAGGGACTGAGGAGACTATGGAGTCAGAGAGTGAAGGACACTGAGAAAAGACTCTATGAGATATATGTAGATTAACTTCTAATATCCTTATAACTCCGTTAAGCAAAGTACCAATGGCTCTGTTATTTTATTTTCATATTTTATTTTCATCTGGCTAATGTCTGCAAAGCCTACAAAGATTCATGAGAAATGAGTCAAAGACTCTTAATTCATGTAAAAATTATTAATTACTTCATGTGCTAATTTGTTACATAGTATATGCTCCAAACGGTTTGGTATGTAGAATACATAAAGTAATTAATTGCCACTTAATTTATATTCACGTGCTGGTGAAACATTTAACGTTGGTGGACCGCTGTGATGAGGAATTCACTCAAGCGGGTAATGTGTGTTCGTGAAGGGCCAGAAAACAGATGAGCGGTTCCCAGTGACAAGCGGAAGTGAAGGTGAATATTTAGATGAAGTTCAGTTTCAAACTTTACTTTAAAATTAATATTTTGATATAATAAAAAAATAAAGAAATACACAGTCATTATGGGTCAAAGCTACATCAGAAGGCAAATGGCCTATAATCTACTACTAAAGAAAAGAAGCAAGGGATGTGAGGTGGTTTCTGCCTTTAACAGCTTCTAAAAACAACTTGGGAGAGCTAATCTTCAAATACAATCCCAGGCTTTCGGTCAGGAACAACAGTTGCAACCTGTGGGGGTGGTGGGCAGGGAACAACCCTTTCACAGGGGTGGCGGATATCTTGCATACCAAGTGTCTACATTATAACTCCTAACTGTAGCAAAACTACAGTTATAAAGTAGCAACACGATAATTTTGCAATTCAGGAGGTCACCATAACATGAGGAACTGTGTCAAAGGGTCTCAGTGTTAAGAAGGCTGAGAACCACTGATCTAGAACTGCTGGTTTCAGGAGAGATGAGAAGGGGGCAAAGGAACCTTCACCCAGGTCAACCTAGATAAGGTCAAATATTGCTGTCCAGAGGATGGAGAGAGAGAGGGCTGTCTAATTCACACGGCTGTTATACTCACGAACTCACAGTGGCTGTGGTTGCCTATGGAAGAGTTGCACATGATGGTCCTGTCAGCAGTCTATCACGGGTAGAGGAGGGACTCAAGGGGCCTATCTTTCCCTGAGGGGCCATTGGCAGTTATCAGTGGCTAGAGGAAGAGGGGTCCTTTTCTTCAGGGGTACAGCCCCTGGTAAGTTGTCCCTGGTCCAGTAAATACCATCCTCCAAACGCTCACACAGAAAACAGACCAAGAAGAGTCAGGGGGTTGTAGTTTAGAACAAAGGGCTCCCCAGGAATGGGACGAGAAGGTAATCGGTAGAAAATGACCATCATCACACTGCTTTAGCTGACAGAATCATACAGATTTATCATCTACACTAAATGCACTCCACATATTTATACATGTGGAAGGCTAACTTTCAACTACTTGGCAATTGATTATCTCTTACTTATCTTAGGAACTGAACACTATTCTCTTAACCATTTGCAACAACACAGTATCTGTACTATGGTCTCTATCAATATACAAAAGATGCCTTGAAATTATTCTTCCCAACCAAAAAAAAAAAAAAATGTTCTACTCATTGCCAAACACCCTCCCAAACCTTCTACTCTCACAAAGGTCTGGGAAGCCCATCCTAATCTCTTCATCTATGAGCTTAACTTTTAATACTCCACAGAACTGCCAAGTCTTTCCAACAACAAGCTATTTAGTGTGGTGTTATAAATAAGCAGGGAGCTAACAAATATGAAGCCATGTAGCATTTTAAAGGCAGTAAGAAATGGCTTTGTGTGATCTACATTGCTATCTGTTGTCTTACTGGCCACAAACAGCCACAGATAGTCCATTCTTCCCATCTGTACGTTCTTAATTTACAGATCCAACTAAATTAAGATGGGAATTATTGGGGCAGGGGCGTGCATCTGGAACCACACAGTGTTTCCCCTCGTTGTTCCTAAACAACACAGTTTAACAGCTACTTATGTTGTGCTGTGTTTATATTGGGTGATGAGGGAAAGTACTTAGAAATATACGGGCTTATATGCAAATATGCAAAGATGGTGCCGGAGCACCATTTTATATAAGAGACTCGAGCACCCTCACGTCTTGGTATCCAATGGTACATTGGAATCAACCACTGGGTATATGTATAGTCTATCTATGCACTTGAAATTAATATATCTTAGAATTTGCTTATTAAGCAGCCAAGCACTTCAGTAGATTTTATTAAAATTTTTGAGATGGGGTCTCACTTAATAATCCATGCTGGCTTGGAACACATCATGTAGCCCAGGCTAGCATTGAACTCACAGAGCTGTGCCTTTGCCTGCCTCCCAAGTGCTAGGATTAGAGGAATGCCCCTACCACACCCAGGTTTTCACTAGATTATTTTTTTTTTTAAGTACTTAAGATAATGTTCAAACCTTAGTTACTATAAGGACACTTCAAACTACAAGATAACAACTTAACTTCTAAAAAGGACTCTACCAGAATTTACACTGGTATAATTATATTTACTGGTGAATTTTTGCAGCCATTCCTGTTAAGACCATAAGCAATACAACCATTGCTACTATGAGTTGCTAGTTTTACTTCAGAAGTCCTAGCAATTACATGTCAGTGAGAAATAAGAAAGACCCATGAGAAGGCAAAGGAAAATCAAAACTGTAGAAGGCTGGGCAGTGGTGGTATGAGCATTTAATTCCAACACCAGGTAAGCAGAGGTGGGCGGATCAGAGTTCAAAGCCAGCCTGGTCTACAGAGTGAGTTGCAGGACAGCCAAGGCTACACAGAGACACAAAACAAACTATTATAATTTATAGATAATATGGTCTTGAGTAGACAGTACTGTCTTGAAACAAAACAAACTATTATAATTCATAGACAATATGGTCTTCATCTGAAAAATAATATTAGAAGAAGCAGTGGATACATTAGAATTAAAGAGTTTATCAAAATACCTGTACAGACCCTTAAAAATCAAAAGTCTTACATAAAACACGTCGCAAACTATAATTTAACATATTTTGACAACAGCAATAAAAATTTAGAATAACTAAGAAGATCTAACAAAAACATAGAAAACTTGCATGAGTATCATAAAAAAAAATCACTAAAGGACATAAATTCTTCTCAACTATTCAGTATAATCCTAGACGTCTCATGAACGTGAAAGCATTTCTAAAGCAAACCCATCCAGCTTCTATGGAAACTATTCTGCCAGGTGTGACTCACCTGAGCAACGCCCAACAATTTTAAAGGCTCACCATATGGAAAACTCACTAATATCTGCATTTATTATATCAATTAGCTTGATCCTTACTTTAAAATTTTTATGTGTCAGTCTCTGAAACAGACCTTTCTAGAGAATTCCTAAGGTGAATGTGAAATTCAAGCATCTACCTTTCATGTGTACATCTTTCCTCAATTCTAAGGAAGCTGAGTTTCCATCAATTACTAGGAACAGATAGAAACGAAATAAAACTTATTGAGGACCACGTGGACTGCTTTGGTTCTGCCTACACACTTCCTCTTCCCGCTTCCACCATCATCAATGACATCCTCATGTGGTCAGGAACAGGAGTACCCAATGGGAGGCAAGTGCTAGACAAAGTGAAATCAAAACAGGCCAGTCTTGAAACTGGAAAGAAGCCGTCGCTACCCAGACTGTGATGTAAGAACTGGTGTCACTCACAGGGATCTCTTTTACTTAAAATGTCTCTGCTCATAACAACACAGGTCAGACATACTTAGTAGCAGATGTTTGGACTCTGGACACCGATGGCAGCTTACTGACGGCTATCTCTCCCTCCACCATTCCAAAGAAAACCCTAAACACTTTTCTGATACTAGGTGATCCTGCGATGCAGGAGATAAACTGGACCAATCCCGACTATCTTGGGTCAATGAAAGACTCCCCTTACCTTACTAGACCAGCCCCGTCGGCCGACACACGGATGGATTCTAGAGTGTCCATGGAGAACAGACTCCATGGACACTGAAGTGGCTCTGACATAAAATGGCACGGTG
This sequence comes from Mus caroli, assembly GCF_978045245.1. Taxonomy (NCBI): domain Eukaryota; kingdom Metazoa; phylum Chordata; class Mammalia; order Rodentia; family Muridae; genus Mus; species Mus caroli. Next base: position 8,247,682 of record NW_028227271.1, read on the forward strand.
TTTGAGTACCACCTGTATGCACACCCCATATATTTTGAACCCTTTTCGATTGCTATTTAACTTAGCATAATATAAATGGTTGTTTATATTGTACACCTTCGAGAATAATGAAAAAAAAAAGACATTTGAATGTGCTCAACCGAAGCCAAGTTTTTTTTTTTTTCTGAAACCCTTTTTAAAAAAAAAATTAGATTTATGTATTTTATGGGTGTGGGTGTTCTGCCTGCTTGGAGGTCTGCACATGTCTGCTGTGCATGTCTAGTGCCCACAGAGATCAAAAGAGACCATTAGATGGCCTGAAACTGTAGCTGTGGATGGTTGTCAGCCATTCTATGGGTGCTGAGAACCAAAGTGAGGGCCTTTGTAAGAGCAACAAGTACATTTAATCATGGAGACATCTCTCCAGCTCCTTTCTGAACTTTTTTTTTTTTTTTTTTTTTAATAATCTGTGGTTGACTAAATGCATGGACATAGAGCCAATGGACCTAGAAGGGTGGCTATTGTTGAACTGTAACAGTCTATGAGGTGGCAAGGGATGCAACTCAATTAGAAAATGCTTGCTTAGCCTGCATGATTCCTTGGGTTCCCTTCCCCCTAATCAATAAACCTGCTGTCTTACTTTGGCTTCTGCTGCTGTGATAAACACATGGTGAAAAGCAGCTTGGGGAGGAAAGGGTTTATCTTACAGGTTAGAGTCCATCGTCAAGGGAAGCCAAGGCAAGCGCTTACAGCAGAAACTGAAGCGGAGGCTGTGAATGAATGCTGCTCGCTGGCTTGCTCCCTGCATCTATCTGTGTAGCTAGCTTTGTAATACATCTCAGGTATTAGGGATACCTGAGGGATAACATGGCCCATGTTAAGTGACACCCGGTTTCAACAATTAGCAATGGAGAATTACCCCCACCCCCATCCCCACACCTGAAGACTTGCTTATAGGCCAGACTGACAAAGGCTATTCCTTAATTGAGGGGATCTCTTATGAGGCGTGTCAGGTTGCCAACCAAGATAAGCCACCACTTCTGGCCTGGTGGCATTAATCTACAATCCCAATATTTAAGAGGTATAGGCAGGGAGACCAGAAGTTCAAGGTCATCGCTACACAGCAAATTTAAGATGAATCTAGGCTACACCAGGACCTTAACAAAGGAAGAAAGAGAAGGGGAGAGGGAAGGAAGGAGGATGGAGGTTAGGAAGAAAGAGACTATGACCCATGCTAGACAGGAAGCTACAGTGGAAAGTCTGTACAGGGTCCTTCCACAGGAGTTTATCTTTCAAAAGAGACATATTCCTCTCATGCTGGCTGCCTGGAGTCTCAGCTGTCACCCATTACCCAGGAGATGTTTGTTTGAGGATCAGGGCAGCAGGATGGGATGGCTTCATTAAGCCTCAGAAATAGCTCTCCCTCCTGATCAGTTACATAATCATTTCCTTCTAGCAGTGAAGACATCTGAAACATTGTTTTCTTGTGACTTGCAGTAAAATCATCCAAACTGATTCTGTGCAAAGTGTGGCATTAGCCAAAAGAAGGCCAGCTGAACCAATTTACAATCACCCCACACAACGTGCAAAAGCAAACATCTTATGTCAAACTTAGGACATGATTTCACAGTGGGTAGAGTAACATAGTATCTAAAGGCTAGGCTAGACCAGAATTTTCTCTTGTTCCCGAGGATACACGGGTTTTAAGTCTCTGTGAGTCTTCAAGGTACCTGTAGTTCCACGGCCCTAAAACTTGTTTACAGAACTCTTTTCATCAATTCCGACAAAGTCAATCACGGAGTTGACTTAGGAAATCAATATGGCATACACCAAACCTTTTTTCCTTTTAGGGAAAACAGGACTTTGAAGTTGCCTTTCCGAGGCGTCGTTCTAAATCCCCACTAAGCCCCGACACGGAACACAACAAAGCTCAGAAACGTCTGTCCAATTAATTAAAAAATGTGGTTCCAAAGCTGGGTGCTGAAATTTGACAGAGTATAAAATTAAGAAATATATACAAATGCAAGCTGAAAACACTTCAAAGCCCAGCTTATGAACAGCAACACGAAGGTATCACTCACTGGGTTGGAGGATTGCCCAAATTAATGACAACTTTTTCTCCCTGATGTAATGAGAGTCACCCTGAGATCTACGTTCCTGTCTAAAGCAAATGAAGAACTTATTAATAATGTGAGTAGCTCCAGGTGCCCTTCAGCGCAGCAGTAAAGCTCTTTGCTAAAGTCAGACTGTCTCCTTTATACTTCTTGGATTTGTTCTGTTTAACTTGCTTTACACAAACCCAGCCCAGTTATCGGCACATGGGTGGTCCACGACAATTTGATAATAGTAAATGTGGAAGCACCGATTATTACAGCATCCAGGGGAAATGATTAAGTCCACTAGCTACTTCAGTGATAGAGCCGGGGAGCAGGGCAGTTATGCCTTTTATATCAGACCATTGCTTTAGGAGCTCACCAAATAAAAAAGAGAAAGCACAACATTATTAACATTTGTGACTTATGTGTATTAGAAAATCTACATGATACCTACATATGGTATTTTATTTAGTTTTAATTATAGCCACATGGTAGGTGTTAGAGCCCTGTTCTGCAGCATCTATGATGCCACTGATTATATGATGAACCAACATTTTGTAAACCAATAAGAAAAAAAACATTCAACCAACTATAAAATTATGATAACCTATTTGTAAGATGTAAATTTAAGATTTGCAATGTAAACGCAAGAAGTCTAAATGTACGTGTAGGTGTGGGGGGAAAGGGTTACAAAATGGCAGGGAGATTTGCCTGAGACACAGCCCCACTCCTGCCAGTGCTGAGCTCTGCTGGACACCACTGAGCACAATGGCTGCAGTGACTGCCAGGTCCCAGCAGTGACGCCCCAGGTGCTCCTTCACTCACTGTCATCTTCTCTGCTCCTTGTGTTGATGCCCAGGTTGTTTCTGGAACTGCCTAATGAATACGTCAGAGCCTCTGTTTCAGCCTAGGTTCCCAAATGACCACATGCCGCACAGCCCCAACCCTAAGCTACGTGCTGAAGGAGAACCGCCACTTTCTACTTTGGTGTAACCAATAAATGCACCTCCCCCCTCCCCCTTTCTTTTGGGTGAAGCCAATTACCTGGGGGAATTGTTCCATATAACTGAAACTACTCCAGTTAGGACAGTGGCTAAATTGGAATCTGAATGTCAGTTTCTAAACCCTGGCCTTATTCTGGACAGACTTCAAACTTAACCCTCAAAAGTTAACCCTCTCCAAATTTGAACACATGAATGAAACAGTTATTTGTTTCATTTTACAAAAGAAGAAAGTTTTTCCACTTGCTTCCAATGAATAAGCAGAAATGAAAAGGTTAAAGATGGGTATAGTCTATGAATACTGCATAGACAAGGACACTGAAAGCTGTGTGCATGCCATGGCACACACAGGATGGGGACTGTAGCGGTGCAGTGAGTTTCAGCATAGATGTAAAGATCCATGAATATATCCTTTTCTCCTCCGTGAGTTCAGTGCAGCTTGCATTTCAGTAAAGAGGTTCCGGGTGTCTGTGCTAACCCTGGCTTGTTTTTTTTTTTTAATTTCTCAACATAAGAATAGACAGGGCCTCATGTGGAGGGATGGGGTTACCAACCCGCAGTCAAAGTTTCTAACCCAGATTTGTCCCTGTATAAAAGAACTGTAGTGATAAAAAATGGAGTCCAGTGACAGGCCCAACTTGGGATCCATCTCAAGGAGAGGCTCCAAGGCCTGACACTGTTACTGATGCTATGTTGGGCTTATAGACAGGAGCCTGGCAAGGCTGTCCTCTGAGAGGCCCAACAAGGCAGCTGACTGAGACAGATGCATATATACTTACACCTAACTATTGAACTGAATTCAGAGACCCCTGTGGTTCAATTAGGGAGAGGATTGAAGAAGCTGAAGGGGAGAGCAACCCCATAGGAAGACCAGCAGTCTCAACTTGCCCAGACCCCTGAGTAAGTCCCTCAGAGCCCAGGGACTGAACCACCAACCGGGCAGCATACAGGGCTGGTCCAAGGCCCCAGCCACATATAGAGCAGAGGACTGCCTGGTCTGGCCTCAGTGGGGAGAAGGTATCCTAACCCTTGAGAAATTTGAGGCTCCAGGGAGTGGGAAGGCAAGGGGGAGGAGGAATGGGATGAGGAACTGTGGGAGGTGGAACCAGGAGGGGGCAACAGCTGGGATGTAAATGAATAAATGAATTAAAAGAATGGTTTTGTTTCTGCAAGAGGCAGGTGCAAAGGAAAGGTAGGAAGCAGCATAGCTGCCTGTGAAAAGAAGGTGAGAGGAGGCACGAGGGTTGGAAGTGGGGTCTGGATTCAAGCCGAGAGGCTGAGCTTGTCTCTCTGCCCTGACTAGACGAAGCACCCACGGCTGTGGGTGATTATCTGGCTTCTCTACCACAAACTCTCATGCACAAAAGGTGTGATGACTGAGCCCAGCTCCTGTGTGTGGTAAGAGTGAAATGAGAGAAAAGAAAAGCCATGAAGGAAGAGCCCACACCCCTGGCAGCAGAGTGAGTGATCCGAGCACACAGGGAACACTAAGCGGTCCTACACTTGTCCTTAATCAGCCTCCTCTCCAGGCCTGGTGCAGGCCACCCACCCGCCCGCCCGGTGTGCCTTCATGCAAATCTGCTCTGCACAACCCAGCAAAGTCCCTTCTGTGTGAAACTGACTGGGGAAGGGCCCGAGCAAGCTTCTGTTTCAAACCAACGAAATCTCCTGCTACCATGCATGCCTTGAAGGACCTCAGGCTGAGAGAACAGCGGAGGGATGTCTGGTTCGCGGTACTCCACATCATTATCACCTGCCTGCTTACCTAAACCCAGCCCGCCGCTCGCTTTACAATCCTAAAGGGAATAAAAAGAGACATGAAATGGAATGCAAGTCCTACCTTCTGTTTCTCGTTTGTCCCTTTCTTATTGTTCTCCTTTTTGCTCTCATCTTCATACACGAGGATGAAGTCGATTCGCCTCTGGCCGTCGGTGAAAAAGAGAGAGTCGGGCTTCCCGTTAAATTCTTCCTGTGTGTAGAAGAGGGTGAATTATTGGAAAGGTAATGTTTGGCAGGTGTGTACCTCTTGGCTCTCGCTGGCTCACAGGTGAGCTCACTGAGGGAGAGCGAGACAGTCATGCCGAGTTACCTAATCTCTACAGTGTGTCTGTTCTCGGTTGGGGGATGTCTGTGAACGGCAGTAGCCTAGAATGCTTGGGAACAGGCACTCTTACGTGCAGGACCCAATCGTCCCAGGTTCTACCTGCCTGGACAACAGAGGGGAGTCAGAGCTGGAAAGAAACTCAGTAATGAGAACCTCCTGGATGAGGGGCTGAATTGGTCAGCAAGAAGAAAACTATGAGACTTAATACTACCGGTGGGGGCCTCGTCACCTGTCTGTCTTATCTCCTAGCTTCTGGTTGGCTTTCATGACATCTCTCTGGACATCATTACTTCACCCACGGTATCACTTTAAACGGGTGAGAAAAGGAGCTACCACGTACACAAAGCCACCTTAGTCATTGGTGTTTGCCTACAAACCCACAAGCGGTGTCCCTGACGCAGGAGAAGCAAACCTTAGACATTGTAAATTTTGATGGTAATAAACTGAGTCTTTAATTAAGAGCTTAAAAGATTGTACTGGGAGCTGCATATGGTGGTACAAGCTACTGTGATTCCAACACTACCTGGCTGAAGCAGGAGGACCCACAGGCCAGCCTGGGCTACAATGGGATGCTCTCTCTCAAAAGGAAGGGTACACAGGAGAATGACTATGGCAACAAATAAGATGTTACAGCAAAAGATGGGCTTAATATAATTAAATTATAGATGTACGTATAATTTAACGCACATATAATTAAAACGACCGCTATCCCTCAGATCCTAAACACACAGACATAGTTGGTTTAATCAGCTATGAGAAGAGTCGGTATCCTCACAGCCTATATAAAAAAAATGCTTATGTCAACTTTGTTGTTTAAGAACCAGACTGCTTTTTAACTGGTAAGTGATGGTTTTGAGGTTTCTCCCATTAAAAACAAATAGGGAATTGTGCCTTGCAATCATTTGATGGAACGACCAGCACACTATGTTCATTAACCGTGATTAATTTTCGACTGCGTTCAGCATCAATTAGCACAGAAACCGTCCCAGCACCTCCTTTTCTCCACACTTCTGAGAAGATGTAATCTTTGCAACTCATAAAACCCGCTTGCACGTCCTTCATTTCCTCTCTCCTAACCGGGGCGCATGGAGGCTTCTCACCATCGCTGACAGACGAGCTTTCCGCTTGGCAGGCTACCCAACCCGCAGAGGCAGCACCACCAAGTGTAGCCACCTCCAGCCCACATCCCTCCAAGGCAGCGGTCCTCAGCCATCCTAAAGCTGTGACACTTTAGTCAGGTTCCTCAAGTTGTGGTGACCTCCAAACGGTAAAATGACTTCATTGCTGCTTCATAGCCTGTTATTTTGCTACTGTTATGAATTGTAATATAAACGTCACATTTTCTGGTGGTCTCAGGTGATGTCTGTAAAGAAGTCATTTTAACTTATAAGGGGTCACGACCCACAGGTTGAGAACCCTCACACTAAGGGCTGCCATGGACAGAATGGTTCTGTTTAGGGATTGTTCTTGTCCGGGGCACAGAATGTCCAGGGAAGCAACACACATCCTTGGTTCTGGCTCTGGCTCTGGCTCTGGCTCTGGCTCTGGCTCTGGCTCTGGCTCTGGCTCTGGCTCTGGCTCTGGCTCTGGCTCTGGCTCTGGCTCTGGCTCTGGCTCTGGCTCTGGCTCTGGCTCTGTTACTGCCTTTTTTATTTTTTCATTTCCCATTTCAGTTATTTAAACTAATGAGCCTGAAGAATAAAGTTATATGGAAATGCTAAGCTCTGTAGTTTTCATTTCAACCACAGGCTTTTCAGGTGCCTCCAAATATTCCCTTTGATGGGGGTTTTACTCCGGGTGATGCACACGGCAGCTTCCGGGAGGAAAGGGCCTAAGAAAGGGAAAACCGGGAGTGATTTCTCAGAATGGGAAATTGGTAGCATGTGATAGGATAGCCTGGTTATCATAGACATCTGAGAAGTGCGCAAGACAACCTGTTCTCCAGAGACTTCAGTGGAGCCAGCAGCTCACTGAGGTGCTAGAGAACCAGGCCTGGAGTGTACAGCACCACAGGGCAAGTGACCATGCATCACCCCTGCACAGACACACACTGGCCATGCTTCACCCCTGCATAGTGGCGCACGTTGCCCATGCATCACCCCTACACAGTGGCCCAGGCTAGTCAGGCACCACAACTGCATAGTGGGACAGGGTGGCAACTACCTCCCAAATCAGCCAGTGGGCACAAAAACCTCTTGCATGGGCTATAAGACCAAAGCTCTTTGTTTGTATGAAGACCCCATCAGTTGTCAACAGCTACCTGTGTGAAGCAAATGGTAAGGTGTGATACGGAACTTAGGATGGGCTGCCAGGAAAAGGGTGCCAACTAACTACCTACTGCTGCAAAGTCCAAATCTCTCAGCTCTTGGCAGAAGACACACTACCAGGTAACTGTGAGGAAGAAACAAGTTTAAATTTAAGAAAGGAAGAAAGGAAGAAAGGAAGAAAGGAAGAAAGGAAGAAAGAAAGAAAGAAAGAAAGAAAGAAAGAAAGAAAGAAGGAAAGAAAGAAGGAAAGAAAGAAAGAAAGAAAGAAAGAAAGAAAGAAAGAAAGAAAGAAAGGGAGGAAGAGGGAAAGAAAGAAAGAAGAAAAAGAAAAAAGGAGAACAGAAACTTTTTTTTTTCTGGGAAAAAAAAATTGGATTTTTTAGTGTAAATTTCACTTACAGGCCTAACTCATGTAGTAGCCTGTTAAAATCACAGGCAACCTAAAAAAAATATTCCTTTCCCAAAGTTTTACTTTTCTAGAAGAAGGAAAACTTTAAGTTTCTCCGAACAAACATTGATAATTTTTAAGTGACTGAAAATTCATAGACAGACCATTCATCCCTGGCTACCCTCTTGTTGTCTACTGAATTGTTTATTCTTTTTTCCTGAGTCTAATGACACAGAAACTAACAGTCAACACGTATGAAGTTCAACCATTCCTCTTTAGCAGCTCAAGTTTAGAAATACTTACAGAAAAAGTTTATGATTTAGTAGGTAAACTCATTTTAGTGACAAGAGCTTATATATAGATACCAGCTTTCTCACTGAGGAAATTTAATTCTTAAGGTCATCAAAGAGACCCCAAACCTTTACCCCCAAAGTCTTGGGGATAAGTTTTCAATGTCAAGGCAATAAGCAACCTTTCTAGTCTGTATGGTTCACCTTCTGCCTGAAAGAGCTTTGCAGACTTCTAGTTACAATAGCATGTCTATAATGCACTCTATCTGTTTATAACCCCAACCAACCTGGTCCCGAGGACAACAGACTCCCATGAGCCCACTGTGCAAACCTGGCCTGATGATTGGGCTTTGATAAGAGTACAAAGCACAACATACACTCATTTGTCATTGCACCAAAGTAAGACAAAAAAAAAATATTATCATCTGATGGGTTGTGGGCTCCCCATGGCGGATGTTGGTAGAGGGGGGCGGGGCCACCATAACATGAGGAGCAGTATTCAAGAGTCGCAATGTGAGGAAGGTTGAGAACCACTGTGTCCGAGGCTCATGTCTTTTAGGGAACTACCTTCTAAGTATTTATGTTTGGACATGGGTATTAGATTCGTGAACTCATAACAACACTGACTACCTGCCGAAAAAGCCGGCCAAAATTCCAGCATAGATAGGGAAAGTATTCTCCAAGCTCCACCCTTTAAAACAGAGAGCTTGGCTGTTGATAGCTGCTGCGGGAGAATCACTCTTTCCCCACTGGTTCTCACTGTAGGTGCCGTGCATGCTCCCACATCCATGAAGCTGGGTGGGGGACTGTGGTAGTTTGAATGAGAGTAGCTCCTATAGGTTGATATATGTGAATGTTTGGTCCACAGTTGGTGGTGTGGCCTACTGTCACAGAAATACTGATGTCAAGGACCTTGGGAGTGTTTACCAGTGAGGGAGTGTTCCACTCTGCCTGCCCCGAGTGACACAGAGCACCTGCACACATGCAGTCCTTCCCTCGGGCCCCTCTCACCCCTACACCCCATGTCCATCCAGGAGACAGACTCCACATGGCCCTAGCCATTCCTGGTTATTTCTCTTTCTCTCTGTTCCAGCATCATGCCTGCCTGTTCCTACGCTCTCTGCCACAGCAATCATGTACTCTAACCTTCCATATCCACAACCATAGGTGCCAAATTAAATGTTTTTTTTAATAAGTTGCTGTCTTGGTCATGTTGTCTCTTTGAAGCTAGAAAAAAGCAACTAAGATAGTTGGAGAAAGAAATGGGGAGGGGGTGTTGGATATGATCATATTTTATTGTTTACATCTATGGCACTTTCAAGAATAAGGAAAATTATATATGTGTGTGTATATATATGTATGTGTGTATGTGTGTACATATATATGTGTGTATGTGTGTGTATATATGTGTGTATATATGTATGTGTATATATATATACATATATATGTGTGTGTATATATGTATGTGTATATATGTGTATATATATATATATATATATATATATATATATATATATATAATTATGGTAGGTAGTGGTCAATGTTGAGACTCATTACTGTTCAAAGTGTTGAGATTACGTAAGGCTGTAACTGCTCAGCCATAGATAGGACATCTATGTAACTACCACCACCCCACACCCCTGCCCAAGGCTTAAGGAACATCACAGAAGGTAAGGAGTGTGGTATAAAAGGCAGAGGCTATTGTGAAGTGCTGTCCTACGAACAGGACACAGCTCTTGGACACATGAATTGAATAGCAACTGTGGTTACCTACATTAGGTCAGGTCAGTTAAATATTCATGATGCTAGGAGGGAGATAGGACATGGACTCGGGAGAAGACAGGGTTGGGAGAATAAGAACAGAGATATGGGGGGGGGGTGAGGAGGGTGAGACAGAGAAAGAACCAACACTATCAAGATATCTCATGTCATGTATGGAATTTTCAAAGGGTAAAAGAAGAAAGTTGAATTATTTTGTCCAGTGCCTTCAAAGGAGTGTGAATTTGAGAAGGTAAATCCTGTCCGTCCTCTTGGCTGTTGGTAAGGAAGCCCATGCAGAGCCTCTTCCCAGCCACTGGCTCAAGTGTAACTGCAGGTTACTGCAGGGCACTGGCTGACAGAGAATGTCCCAACATGAATCTTTTCTAGTAACAACTTGGCGGGGAAAGTCTACCTCGGCAATCTGGTTGAAATGTGGCATTGAGGTTTCCCTTAAAGAGGATGCTACCATCACACCAGAGGGAAAATATAGGACCATGTGGAGCCTGTCTCCTGGATGGACAGGGGTGTAGGGGTGACACGGGCCTGAGGAAAGGACTGCATGTGTGCAGGTGCTCTGTGTCACTCAGGGCAGACAGAGTGGAACTGGTAAACATTCCCAGGATCCTTGACGTCAGTATTTCTGTGGCTACAAAACAACCTGTCAACACTGGTCTAGACTCACAAGCTTCAAACGTCATCAAAATGGGTCTTCCAAAATCCTGCCTAGGAACCCCACCTCACTCCAGCAGAATCTATTATCGTCTGAAATGCCGACTGTAAATTATTTATTCACAATCAGGATGAGCTGTGGCTCTCCTGGAATCTTTGCTCAAACTCATCCTTATGCATGAGGGCGTCTGACCCTTGCCTTGGACAATGAAACTGACTGCATCTGAAGAAATGTCCCGATATCTTGAAACACTGGAGTGCCCCAGGCTCATCTGGGTTAACCACATTCACGTCACACAAAGCAGGCTGTAGGAAAGGTTGTTTTCCCACAATAGCTGAGAAGCTGCACGGTGAAAAATATTAAAATTTTCATATAATTAAAGAGCAATATGAGAGTAGCAAGAACTGCTCTCTGTGGTTCATATGACTGGAAAAATAAAGTAGTTAATTCTAAGACCATTTTGGGGGGAGGAAGGGGCATAATTTAGTTCATAACAGAACTAAATTAGAAATAGAGTACCATCCAATCTGCAGGAAACTCTGACCTACCTCTCCTCTCTCTCTCTCTCTCTCTCTCTCTCTCTCTCTCTCTCTCTCTCTCCTCTCTCTCTCTCTCTTACACACACACACACCAAGTTCAGCTCAAGCAAAAGCCTTTATTCAGATCTCAAAACACAGAACTTAACTTCATTTGCATAACTACCAATGGCATAGGTCCATTTCCTAACAACTAGAAAGATACAAGATATAAATAAGTGAAATGTTTTCCTCTGCAAGATATGGTAAGCATGCCACAAAGCAGGACAAATTTCACTCCCTTTATTTTGATCAAAATGCAAATGACCACAGTCCATGTCATACGCCAAATACAGAACCCAAAAAAGTTCCAGGGTTGCAGCTACAGGAGAGGAGGTTGAGGGTTGAGGGGAAAAACAAATATTTGAAGAAAGCAGGGGAGGGAAGAGAAGGACGTAACAGGTTAGTCACAGGGGAAGCAGAAGTGTGTGGGCACACAGAGCCGGCATACAGGAACTTCTCTTTGACCAGACTAGGCATTCCACATTGCTGACTTCAGAGAAACAAGCAAAGGCGCCCACTCACCGATAGGATAGGCCCTGGAGTGAGGGCTGTTTTTAGAGTGTACCTCAGGATGTTCCAAGAACATGTGGTATTGACTCTGTGACAATCAACATGCACTCAGGAAAAACCCAGTGATTTCTGCAGAAATCAGTCTCCCCTTGGCTCTCTGTTCCCAAGGCAATGACCAGCACTTGACACCCTGGGCCTCTCCACGTATTAAGACCTCAGAGTTCCCACCCTCGCCTCCCAAACTACAAAGACTCTTTTTCTCCTAATGGACAAAAAAAATTATGTTCCTTACAAAATACAAAATAACTTCAAGCAACATGGTAGAGTATAAAGGAGAAATAAAAGTCATATGTAAGCCCAGCTCTCAGAAGTGAGCTGAGTTTTGAAATATTTTTACATAGTATTCTTCCAAGCCCACTCCCATCCACATGAACTAAAATGGCACCAACACGCACACACTGTTGTACAAACATCGATCAGAGACATCTCCTAGCTTTATATAAAGCTCTGAATCATCGTGTTTAATAGCTGCAATATAATTTAGCTAAACAGTTCCTCCACTGATGAACACAGAAGTTGCTTCCAATTTTCTGCTTCTATAAACACTGCTGCAGTGTGCTTTCTTGTACATATGTATATGTGCACATGTTCAATTACTATTTCATTAGGCTAAATTCTGGAAGCAGATTTCTAAGCGCTACGGCCTGTTCAAATGCGTCTGATACATGAGTCGCTAAGCCGTCAGGTAAATCACACACCCACCAGCACAGTGTAAGAATGTGAGTGTGCCAGGCGCCACCCTCCCTAGATTACAGCCTTCCACTTTCCCACTACCGCAGCCAAACTGTGTATTTTGGGTTTTTCCTTTTTTTCTTTTGCGCTTCATAACTAGAGGACACTAGCATGATTCCAGGCCCCACCCAAAGTAGTATCTATTGCCACCTTTGACCTAACTGGACTTTTTAATAGATTCTCTTGAGCTTTGGTGGTGAAATCTGAGGCCACACAGGGAAAGAGGCAAGAGGGCACCGAACAGCACAGAACAAACTCACAGAACCCTCTATGGTTCAGTCTGAAAACCCCATGGCCACAAGAGGACTGCTAAGTCAGGGACAGCACCTGTGTGTCTTCAAGGTGGTGTCCCCGTGGTGGGGACAGGGGGGAAGGGCCAGCAGAAGGGCCTGTGCACTCTTGAAGGAGGCCCCCAGCAAGCTATCTGCGGAAGTAATGTTCTGTAACCACTGGGGACACTGGGGACTACCTGACACAGAGTAATCCTGGCTAAGACACTGTTAGAGAGGCAGCAGCCTATGGTTATGGGGAAGACAGGGAACTGTGTAGGGAGAGACCTTGGAAAGTGCTCATGTGTACCAAGTGCATCCTGGAATGAAAAGGGAGACAAACTCCAGGCATCGTCAGCCTGCCCTGGGTTCCGCGGCCCTGACCCTATTATTTTCATCTGGACATTAAGCTCATTTCAGAAGGTCTCCAGAGCACCGGCTGACTTTTCATCACAGATTACAGGCTGCCCTCGCAACCACCAAACATTGGTTACGCGTTCCAACCCATACATTTCTCTATATTTAGAACTTTCTACTTATTTGGCTTATGGAGGCTTTGGTTTCAAGTTAAATTTGATGTCAAGTTCTTAAAAATGCTATCTTTTAGCTGTAAATTATTTCCACATTTTTCCCAAGTGGCAGAACTTGCTATTTTCAGCTATTTCTTACAAGGCACAGATGTGGTTGCCTGTAAATAGCGGACTGTATCATTACAATGTCTTCTCACATGCCACGGCCTCCTGATCTGGCGTGTGCGTTTTGTCTTTGTTTCCCTTTGCTCAACGCCATGGTTCTATTATCAGGACTCCACATGCCAGATGCCAGCAAGGAGGAGGGGGTGCCTTCGCCAGCATTACTGTTACCGGTTCCCTCCAGCTCACGACAAGACAAGGGCTCAGTTCTTTTGTCTAGTGGCATTCTTGCACAATTTTAAATATCCTTAAATTTTCTGAACTAGACTGGAAGACATAATGAAGACAGAACTTTGAAATAAAATCTCCTTAAAAGGAATCCATTGGAGATGGAGATGACTCAGTGGTACTAGCCCGGCCCTGGGTCCCACCCAAAGCACCACACACAGAGAATTAACTAGCTATGGAAATAAATGGAAGACTCCAGTCAGATGCCCTCCTGCTGGGCAGGGAGCTACCCTCACAGCCTTCTCTTAAGGCCTGGGGGCTTCAGTGTGACCAATTTCATCAGCACAACTTCGTTCTTTTTAATTTCCTGTTTTCCTATGGGCTTTCCACCTTTGAGGGGGGGTGGGTGGGAGGAATCTCAGTTTAGTCTTTAAAACAAGAAATAAAACAGCAAAGAAACATCAAATGATGAGAAGGAAAAGTGAAAGTGCCTGAGGTAGCTCTTCTATAATTTCCTTTTCTAGAATAAACCAGTATCTGTTTATTTTCAGCTGTCAGTGGCAGTGTGAGCAAAAGAGCTGTGTGTGTGAGTGTGTGTGTGTGTGTGTGTGTGTGTGAGAGAGAGAGAGAGAGAGAGAGAGAGCACTTGTCTACAAGGAGTTTCCAACATACTGCCCTCTAGATACGAGGCAGCATCCAGCTGAAGATGACTGGTACAATCCAAGCTGTGAGAGAGGACTGTCCTCCTGGAGGCTGGCCTCCTGAGGTCTCAGATGCCCAGGTCAGTATGTCTGGGTTCATTGTCCATCCGCTGGCATAAAACCTTGACTCCATCTGAAATCTTAATCTACACCATCTTCAGAAGGATGCTGTGGGGTTTCCACCGCAAACAAGATGGTTGTACTAGATTACACTTTTGAACATTTAAGAAAGAGCTCCCCACCTTATATTCCAGAATCAGCAGGAACCCAAACAATGCTCACCCAGATCCTGGTGTCTTGGTGCATTTTCATGGTGCCCTACCTATAAGCTAAGTTGTAAGATTCTTGGTCTTCAGGTACAATAATTTCAATGTTACTTTGTAACTCTATATTTTTCCCCACCCACCTGTGTTTTCCTTCTTAGTTAGCGATATCTCAACTACTTTTAACATATCTAATTTGTTATATCTTAAACCCCGTAGGTCCCATTCATCAAACTCATACCTGCAAACTGCCCCCCTTTGCTCCACTGTTTGAGTCAGTGCTCCCAAGTCAATAGTCTCTGTTTTGTTTCTAAATAAAGAGGCACTGGCCAACAGGTTCCTCAGCTCAGGATGTACGCTGCAGTTTGCTGAGTCAGTTATCTAGACTCCCAGCTTCCTGATACAGCTATCCAGACTGTGAGCTTCCTGATACAGCTATCCAGAGACTGTCTGTGCTCTTCCTGATACAGCTATCCAGAGACTGTGCTCTTCCTGATACAGCTATCCAGACCGACTGTGGGCTAAGCAGAGCACGGCTGTGGGTATGGTGGAACACAGCAAGTCTTCAGATCTTCCCTCCTGTGCAATTCTTCTTCCACAGACTCCCTCAAGATTGCAGTCTTTCACACTCCTGGTGACGTGAGACTGACAGTCACCTAAGGGTTTTCCTGACGTGGTAAGATGTCTATGGTGCTCTTCATCGGCTCAGAGTACTCAGCAAGGGGTGCTCTCCCTCAGTTTTTCTAAGCCCCACACTCCTCTCAAGCCATTGACCTTTACTCTGGAAATTGATATTTTTAATTTCATTGAAATCAACAGAAAGGAAAACCTAGAGTCTCAGGACACAGAGGGCCATGTAGGTCAGCATACATTGGGTGATTTTTTTTTAAATTGGATATTTCTTTATTTATATTTCAAATGTTATCCCCTTCCCTGGTTTCATCCCCAGGAATCCCCATCCCACCCCCCTCCCCCTGCTTCTATGAGGGTGTTCTCCTACCCGCTCCCACCCACTCCCACCTCCCCACCCTCACATTCCCCTACACTGGGTCATGGAACCTTCACAGGACCAAGGGCCTCTCCTCCCATTGATGTCCAGCAAGGCCATCCTCTGCTACATATGCAGCTGGAGCCATGGTAGTCCCTGGGAGCTGGGGGGGGGGGGGTGTCTGGTTGGTTGATACTGTTGTTCTTCCTATGGGGTTGCAAACCCCTTCAGCTCCTTCAGTCCTTCCCCCTAACTCTTCCATTGGAGCCCCCCCCCCCCCGTGCTCAGTCCAATAGTTGGCTGTGAGCATCCATCTCTGTATTTGTCAGACTCATAGAGATTCTGCTTTCCCCCTTCGACTCAGGCAGTCTTAGAAGTGCTGCTGGTTGTGCAGGGATGGGATCCACAACACCCAGTCCCAACGACTCATTTATGACAATGGCAGGAAAGCATTTAAAATGCATCACATGGAAGAATTAAAAATGAGACTTCATAAAACCTCGCTCAGTTGTTGGAAATGGTCTATGAATTAACTGCTCCAAAGGAACAAGCTTCCAATAGAGCCAGGGAGAGAGGCCAGAGTTAAACGCACTTGCTGCTCTTGCAAAGGACAGGTCAGGTGGCAGCATCCACATCAGGCAGCTCACAAACATCTGTAAATGCTGTTCCAGGGGACCCAATGCCTTCTGGCTTCTCTGGGCACCTGATTTCACATGCACAAACACCCACACAGAAAGATACACATGCATACATATGTGTGTATATATTTAAATATACATATATATGTTTATGTATGTATATGTTGACAAGAGCTGAGGAGTGTCTGTTACCTCACACTAATGTACCAAGGCTCAGTTTTGTAGGGATTCAATAAATTCAACCTGGCTTCTACTTCAAAGTCACCTAAAAGCAGTCAACGATAAGGTATTTCAGTACCCACTAAAGGCAGCTCATTGGCTAGATGGCTAGGAGTTGTGTATATATGTGTGTGTATGTATATGTATGTGTGCATTCATGTGTATATATGCATATATGTGTATATATGTATATAATACATGCATATATATACATATATGTATGCATATATACACATATGTATGAATATACATATACACACATATGCATGCATAAACATATATACATATGTGCACATAAACATACACATATGAATATGTATGTTTATATATACACACATATACATGCATATATGTGCATATTCTTATATACACATACACACACATTCTTAAAAGTGGCTAAGCTTTTATGCCTGAATATTTCTCACAGTATATGGCATTTTTGGTATCTTAAAACAAGATATTGCATACTGTTACTTAGGAGGCCAAAAAGAGAAAAAAGAATGAGGACTTTGGGGTCCAGGAGATCTAGGCTCAAATCCCAACTCCATTGCAGACAACCAGTCACATGCCTTGGTGTATGCATGCTATCCTTTCGGGATTAGGGCCATGGTGAAAAGATCGTGTTCTGTGCTGAGACAATCAGCCTAAAGTCTGGGGTACAGACAAAGGTTAGTAAGGGAGACCCATTGGTGGTGCTCTCTCCTTAAATGTGTCCTTTCCTGAACCTTGTCATCCCTGGGTGTTCATACCTACCACCCTTCTTCCCCTCTCGCCATCTGTCTCTCTGTCTGTCTCTGTCTCTGTCTCTCTTTCTCTCTCATGCCTTTCCTAGCAATGAGCTGCCTTTAGTGGGCACTGTAATACTCCATCATTCACTGCTTCTAGCTGACTTTGAAGTAGAAACCAGGTTACATTTGATGAATTTCTATGAAACTGAGCCTTGGTGTTTTAGTATGTAGTATCAGACACATTGCAGCTGTCTTCAGTTTTGAGGAAAATAGGACTAAAGTGGAAGAAGGTCCCATTCCATAAATAAATACAGTACTAAAGTGGAAGGTCCCGTTCCCCAAATAAAGAAAGTATGCTAAGGCTATAAAGGTTACCACTAAACTGTACTCTGCCCTTCCGTGCAGTATATTTCAAAAACACTTTTTGTAAAAAAAGATTTATTCTTTATTATGTAAATGCATGTGTACCTGAGTGTAGATTTCTACATGTACGTTCAGGGTTCTAGGAGGCCGGCCGGAAGTGGTCACCGGCTTTCCTGAGGCTGGAGTTACAGGGAGTGCGAGCCACTTGACATGGGCTCTGGAAAGGAGCCCAAGAGCTCTGCAAAAGCAGTATGAACCCTGAACTGCTGCGCCGCCCGGCGGGAGCAACCCACTAAAAGAAGGCATATCATTGTCATAGAGAGTAAGTGCAGGAAGAATAATGAACAGTCAATAAAGATAAAAGGTTGGGTCAGAGAAGGCGGGTGGAAGAAAATGTGCTAGCCACGGGGACAACTTCAACTGTTGTGACCCTAGTATGAACACTGGCTGGAAGCCTCTGGCAGAAGCATGAAGAGGAAACGCGTTATCAGAAGGAAGCATTCTCAGTCATCTGGGAGGACAAAGTCATTATGGGGGACCTTTTACAGAAACGCCCAGATTGTGTCTGTTTCTCTAACAATGCCCTCTTAGCAGGGACTGGAGCTATAAAATACAGTGCAGATAACCTCTGACCTTTCTGGCTCCGGGTTCATCTCAAGTTTCCTTCTAAAGCTGTCTCCCCAACCCTCAGGGCCCTTGGTGTATCACCCACCCTGTGCTGGGCTCTCAGTGGCTGGATCACAATTCACACTACATACTCGCTACTCTCCAATTCGCCCCATAGGAACACTTCTAAACAAACATGCTCACGTCCCACACGAGACAAAACCCTTCAGCTGCTCCCAGTGATTTCACGGAAAGCCTGGGCGTCCCTGCTGGGTACGTAGCACGGCTCTTGATCTGACTATAACCTACAGATTATAAACACGTTATTCCCTATTCTAACTATCCAGTCTGACCTTACTTTTTCTAACTAGGGTTTTGACTGCCATCTTCTTGCTCTTGTAATCTCCCCCCATCCTTCTCTAACCACCTATGCAAATTCTAGCTCCCCTTTGTTTTCTAAGTCAGTACATACGTGTTGTACACACCTCGGAAGAGTCCTGACCCTTTGGGGGAGGGTCTCTGAAAGGCCAAGACATTTCTATAACTTAGAAGATGGTGTTTATCTTTCTTGTGTTAACATCTGCACGTCAGTGCTTAAGAGTGGTGGAGGCGGGCTGAAGAGATGGCTTGGTGGTTAAGAGCGCTGGTTACTCTTCCTAGAGGACCCGGGTTTGATTCCCGGCACCCACATAGAGGCTTACAACCCTTACATAGAGGCATCTGTGGTTGCAGAGGATCCCATACCCTCATCTTCCACCACACACGCTTGTGGTATAGACATACATGCAGGCAAAATACCCATATCTATAAAATAAAAAGGGTTTAAAACAAAATTGTACTGGCTAGTTTTGTGTCAACTTGACACAGCTGGAGTTATCACAGAGAAAGGAGTTTCAGTTGGGGAAATGCCTCCATGAGCTCCAGCTGTAAGGCATTTTCTCAATTAGTGATAAAGGGGGAAAGGCCTCTTGTGGGTAGGACCATCTCTGGGCTGGTAATCTTGGTTCTATAAGAGAGCAGGCTGAGCAAGCCAGGGGAAGCCAGCCAGTAAGGAACATCCCTCCATGGCCTCTGCATCAGTTCCTGCTTTCTGACCTGCTTGAGTTCCAGTCCTGACATCCTTGGTGATGAACAGCAATGTGGAAGTGTCCTCCCCAACTTGCTTCCTGGTCATGATGTTTGTGCAGGAATAGAAACCCTGACTAAGACAAAAATGAAGGGTGAAGACCACTGCTTTGCTGAACACAGTGACCCTACTGCGCTTGTAGTCAGTTCCTAGCCACACTCTCCCCTCCCTGCAGAGCCTCACCACCTGGCACACTCACCTCCCAGCTCTTTAACATACTGTATCAAGACAGAAGCTCTCATAAAGCACTGTTCTCTATCTCACATCAGAGTTCCCTGGAGTCCCTGGGAAAAGCGCTTCTGAACTGTGCCCTCAGATGTCCCTGTGCGCCAGGAAGGGTTCTTTCTATGCCACCGAAATTGACTAGAATATGACTATAAAGACTTAGGGAGCTGACCGATACTGTTGAGAAAACATACTTGCCATTAATGACTATATCCGAAAACTTCAAGCAAGTATAAGAACGCAGCACACTTGTTTGCATCCTGACTGACCAACTGCTTCCTAATAATGACTTTTTGTTGAGACTGAAGGTAATGTTAGGAAATGTGACCTTTTTTTTTTCTCTCATTTTGCATAAGGAAACAAGTAAACCTCTGTAAGAGCTACTAATCTTCAATATTTACTACGACATAAGCAAAGAAGAAAATCCACCTATCTACTCTTGCACAGACCTAAAAATTACATAAAACAATGTCATTTCTTCTGCTAAATCAAAAATATATTCTAGACTAATATATGCTAATGTATATTAACATGGTTCAGTATTAATTTAATTATCACTCTTTGGTTTATTGTTGGTCATATTTAAATTATTAAATGTGTTAAGTTTTAGTGCACTGTTTTAAGGTCTAGTGTACTGAACATTATGTAGGCCCGTGTTATTGAGTGTAAAATGTTAAGACTTTAAAGTTGAGAGCTATAGTTCTATATAATTTTAATATTGCATGATATAAAGTACCATAATATAATGGCATACATGTGTTACATAATAGATCTTTGTGGGTACACTATCAGTAACTTGAATTGGACCATAATCCAGAAGGAAAAATCTGTTTTTCTTTTAACCTGCAACACGGGGGGAAAAGCAATCCAATGGATACTTGTTGCACTAACTTGATGTAACATATTCCAGTGAAATTAGTTAATGTAACCACTCGCTTAAAGTCTTATACTTAGTTGCCAAAAGACAGGACCAACAGTCTATCTAACCTTGCAGGTTTGCAGAGACTGCTGTAGATGATGTAGGCAAGTAGCAGCTCCATCTTGATGCAGCCCCCAGTTTCTCTCTATTCCTTAACATTTTTATGTCTTTGGTTTGCTTATTTGGGATGGGGCTGAGGCTCCTTCTGTGACACTTGGGACCGCCTTGAGCTCCAGATTCTCCTGCTTCACACCTCCTGTGCAGCTGAGATTTCAGGCTGATGGCGCTGCACCAGGTCACAGTGGGCTTCAGTGTTTAATCCCCTCATCTTTGTGTCATGGGTCCATTTTCTAGGGTCTCCTTTACCTTCCATGGTAAAGCGTCAGGGTTTTCCCTTGCCTGCCTGCTGAGGTTCCCTAGCTCAGAGCACCTTCCCTTTCCTTAAATGTCATGTCTCATATTCTAATGGTTGAGCTATTTGTGCAATGGTTTAATCAATGTCTTGTCTCTCACTAGAACGTATGCCCCAAGGGGACACAGACTGTGCCATCTTTTCATTGCTATTTCCCAAGAGAATTTCAAAAACATTAAATGGGTAAATATTATTAAATAAATCAACTGAAATTAATTCCTCATTTACCCTGTGACATTTTACAATGGGGCAGATGAAGTAATGGGAGAGAGATTCCACTAGACTGGAAAGGGATGGCCTGCCTGGTTTGCGTTTTTAAAGGAGGCATTTACAAGAGTAGGTACCAGTGGATGGCACAGTGGTGATGGGAGAATGGCTTCAAGGAAGCAGGGTGAAGGGAATAAAGGAGCTGAAGAATATTACTACTTCCTGCAAAAACAATCTAGGTATATAGTATGTTATCTTTGTAAGGTTTACATGGACACACTAAGGTTCTATCCAGGATCAAGGACCATACGGTGTGGTCCTTTCTATGTTGAAAGCACTATCAGGGTAATCCTGATTCACAGGCAGCTCTTCTGTGTGCATAGTAGGACTGACCAAACACTCCATCGCACCTCCCAGACTTCTGGCCATCAGCCAGCCAGCATCACTTGCACAGATAGCAACCGGACACAGAGGTGGACACTATACCACCTTTAGCCTTGAGGGTGAACATCTGAGATGCAGTCTTTTTTATTTCCCCACTGAGTACACAGGTTAATAAATATTGAATGACTAAATGAATAAATTTTTACTGCAAAATTTAGTGACGTTGATAGTGGTTTATTCAAAACTGAATAATTTAAATAGGTCTTCTTAATTCATTAAAAATTCTATTAGCGAGTTTTAGAAAGGGCTCAGTATCTTTATTGACTGGTTGTGCTGTTGGTATTTTATAATACTGCTGGGAATAATTGATTCCCAACTCACTGATAATATGGTCAGTATGCAAGAGCCAATAAGAGTACTTTCTTGAAGATATAAGTTAATGATGCTCTAGCCTAGTCTTCTGCTACAGCCTGGTCTTCTAAGAATGAAACCAGGTTCTGATACCTACAGTGTGACATCACATGACATCGCTTTCAAGGAAAGTGGTATGGTTGGTCGAGGGATGTCCATTCTGAGCTTTGACATGCCTTGTTGAGGTTTTCTCTTTTACTGTCTATTTTAATGCTACGTGCAGGCCCCCAAGATCTGGAGTCCTCAATTAGCTCTGTGACCCTGCCTCCAAGTTAATTCTTATTGGTGAATAAATATGCCAACAGCTGGGCAGAAGAGACATAGGTGGGGTTTAGGTTTCCTGGGCTTGGGGACCAAGGAAGAAGAGAAGAACATACAGGAGGGAGTATGAGAAGCTGCCATGGGTTATCTGAACCACAAAAGCCATGGCCCTGTGGGCTAGCCCAATTGGAACAGCCGAGTTGAAACATAGTAAATAGTAAGTAATAATTCGGGGAGTTATCAGTAGGAACGTAGAATCTAATAGCATGGAGGGTAGGCAGCTGCCCAGCTACTGTGCTATTTAAGGCATATATAGGCTGTAAGTGTTCTTCCTTCCAGGAACTTGTATGGTCCAAGGAAGAGTAAAGGTCCCGGCTGGGGTTCAAATACTTTTTTCAACATTCATGACCACTAACTAAGCTAAGGCTCTGTATAACTTTAGGAACATGTTTTCCACAACACTCAAACACCTCTCAATTCCTGTGCAGTTAGCTGCTGCACCACACGCTGGTGAGGAAACCTGCCACTGACCTTCTTGCTTGTAATGTATAGGGAAATGGAAGAGCTAACGCAAAAAGGAAGCTGTCCACAGGAGCCAGAGGGCAGAGCCACGCAGGGGCACAGAAGGTTCCGGGCCCAGATGGTTCCGGGCCCAGACGGTTCCGGTGCCCAGTTCCATTTCAGACTCCACTTCCTAGTGGAGCTTTTGGAACAGCTTGTGCTACAGGAAAAGAACAGTTCCTGTCGGGGACTGAACATGCGTTTACAATCTCAGAGGTCCCTCATCTCTTCTTCATCCCCCTTAGGTCACCTGTCAACACATTTACAGTAAATATGCATTATGTTTCAAGGCAAAGTGGTTCATGCCTGTGGTTTCGGCGCACAGAATGCTGGGGCAGGAGGATTAAAGGTTCAAGACCAGCCCGGGCTAACAGTAAGAACCCTGTCTATAAACCACCAACAAAAAGCACTTGCAGCTGCATGGAACAAAAGCCGCGCTGAACCTCCTGTAGAATCTGATGACCTGTTTCTGTTTTACACCATATAGCTGCGATCAAACTTTACCCCAGCAACAACTCAGGTCCAGACTTGATATACTCTGATTCATGTTAACACCACAGAATGGAACACTCCGTGGCTGGCTGGCTCATTATAATTAATGAAGATGCTGTTTGGTAGTAATTACAAGCTGTCAGGTCACATTAATCTGTATTTCACAAGGTGACTTGGAAGGAAGTATAAACGTACTTGGGTCTTCAAGGTATAAAACGAGTCTATGGTTTCTCACCAGAGACTGACTTAAGGAACGCTTAAAAGATTTTTCATAGCACCAGTAAGATGGCTCAGAGTACAGCGGTGACCTCCACATGCGGAACAAGATGCATATGGACCTCTTCCCCCACCCCACCCCCCAACACACAAACTCACAATAAATGTAAAAAAAAAAGAATTTAAGACATAATAAAGACACACCCTTTATCTCTGTTCGGTGAAATAGTAAAAACTGTAGTTAACTAGGTTTTAGAAAATAAAAAGCTTTTGCATGTAACATGTGTAAAACATGGAGGGACACACAGTCAGAGTGCCAACCCCTCTAGTCCTGTTTAATTTTCTAGGAAACCTGTGAATTCCTAGTGTGTGCACATTCCCGCCACATCCTGTGTTTTCTCTTTACATTTTTTCTTTATCACAGATCTCCACACTCTTGCTATTATGGGTCACGGCACGGTCAGGTAGCTGGCCAGCAGGCTCTTCCCTGGCTGTGCCTGTGTTGTGTTTCCAGATGCTCTGTAATTGGATGAGGTCCACAGAAAATGCAGACATCATAACTGTTCACTGTTCAGAATTCCCAGGGCTTCTGCTTTTCCTCGACATGTTTTTGTTAAGTTAATTTTGACATCCCTGCGCAAACAGAAGACTCACTGAATGTCCAATGTGACACTTTGTGAGGCAAGACTCGCAAGGCATTTACAGTCACGGGTTTCTGAAAATGAAGGGGGCAAAACCAGGTAGAATGAACAGTTATGAGGAAGGGAGGATTTTAGTCGATCAGGTGATTCGGCTGCTGCTCACTATAGGGTGAGTGTGGGCAAAACACAAGGCAAAATGAAGCAGACGCATCAATGAGCCACATCGAAGGCAAAGGCAACAGATACTCACAGCCA
The DNA here is from genome assembly GCF_978045245.1 of Mus caroli. NCBI lineage: Eukaryota > Metazoa > Chordata > Mammalia > Rodentia > Muridae > Mus > Mus caroli. Next base: position 8,271,863 of record NW_028227271.1, read on the forward strand.
CAGTCGATCTTCATCATTCTACACATCCCACTATCGAGTCCCGCTCTATGTGAACCATCCACGGCCTGTCTTCCCACCCACACACACATCCTGACTCACGTGCTCATTAGCCCCATCTGGTCCTGTTCATCTGACTGCATCCAAATGCCTGGGATGGCAGGTGTTTCCACTGAGGGAAGCTGTCCTACTGGAATACAGTCTGACAGCTAGCCTTACCTCCCATTCAGTCCTTAGAACTATGCTTCTCAGGGCTGCCCAGGTGGCTCTTAAGAGTTCAAGAGGGGTTGGGCCTTTAATCCCAGCACTTGGGAGGCAGAGGCAGATGAATTTCTGAGTTTGAGGCCAGCCTGGTCTACAGAGTGAGTTCCAGGACAACCAGGACTATACAGAGAAACCCTGTCTTGAAAAACCAAAAAAAAGAAAAGAAAAAAAAAAAGTTCAAGAGGACATCCTGCCCTCCAAGAGGACCCCAGCTCAGTTCCTAGCACCCATGATGGGCAATTCACAACTGCCTGTAACTCCAGCTCAAGGGGATGCCACACTTCTGGCCTCTTTGGGTCCCTGCATGCTTATACTCCTGTGAGCACATGCTGAAGTATGCACATGTATTTACATACAGACATACAAACACACACACACGGGCATACATGCAGGCACATATATACCTCTAATTTAAAAATTTTTAAAAATCTTTAAAAAAATGAATTGTCGTTTATTTAAAAAATAGACAGAAGGAAAAGGAAGGGAAGGGAAGGGAAGGGAAGGGAAGGGAAGGGAAGGGAAGGGAAGGGAAGGGAAGGGAAGGGAAGGGAAGGGAAGAGGAAAATCTACTTTGTATCTTCATCTACCAATTGCTTCTGCCTGATGGTGCCATGTTCTTGATAAGTTATCGGGAACCACCTCTCAGTATGTAGAGTGAGCCCCCTCTCCAAAGGGAGCACTCAGAATGCGAGGTGGCTTCACCAAGCCTGAGCCTGGGTCTGCGTTTTCACTGGGACCGGTGTGGATGCGGCCTGGATTCCCACTGACTTCCTGTCACTGTGAGTGACTGACTTCCTGTCACTGTGACTGACTTCCTGTCACTGTGAGTGAGTGACTTCCTGTCACTGTGAGTGACTTCCTGTCACTGTGAGTGACTGACTTCCTATCACTGTGACTGACTGACTTCCTGTCACTGTGAGTGACTGACTTCCTATCACTGTGAGTGACTGACTTCCTGTCACTGTGAGTGACTTCCTGTCACTGTGAGTGACTGACTTCCTGTCACTGTGACTGACTTCTTGTCACTGTGAGTGACTTCCTGTCACTGTGAGTGACTGACTTCCTGTCACTGTGACTGACTGACTTCCTATCACTGTGACTGACTGACTTCCTGTCACTGTGAGTGACTTCCTGTCACTGTGAGTGACTGACTTCCTGTCACTGTGACTGACTTCCTGTCACTGTGACTGACTGACTTCCTGTCACTGTGACTGACTTCCTGTCACTGTGAGTGACTGCTTTCTGTTACTGTGATCACACACTCAATTCTTACTGTGCTAAGCCCAATGCCTGGACCTTGCACATCATCGGCCTTCGGCTTCTACCCTCGTGGTCTCTCCTCACGCAGCTGGTATTTATGAATCAGGGGCAGGAGTTGACTTTGCTTCCTATCGATTTGTCTCCTCCGCAGATTGATTTTTATCCATTATCCCACATTCTTCTAAAGATCAATTACCTGGTGAGTACAATCCCCAGGGCTACATTTCTTCATTTTGTATTTAAAGGCAGGTTTTTTCCTTCTATATTCCCTTACTAAAATCAAAACACATAAACATAGAGTACCTTTCACCCACTCTACCTGTCTAATTAACTCCATTTAAAAATAATAACATGTCCAGGCAGAAATTCTGTTCAGGCTGAGATGACCAACCTCATGCTGGCTCCTGGTGACCTCTTTCTAACATTCATAAGCAATCTACTCACAGACCTTCTGTAACAGCTAGGAGACAAACACTCTGGCTTCGACATACTCATTTATCAGTTTGGTCTGTGCCCAATGTCTTCCCTAATCAATGTGCTCCCATCCTCCCACACACACACTTATTTTTTTTTAAATGCCTCATTTGTCACTTTCGTCATCTGGCACCTCAAGACTGTTCATTGCGGTTCCACCAACCAGTACTCCTGCTTTTGGAGACCATAGCTGACAAGTAACACCAGCCAGAAAGTTCAAACTTATCTGGGGGCAATCTGGCTTCCCTCTGAGGCTGTGGTTTGAGGCAGTCTCACTGTGGTCTCGAACTCCCCATCTTCCTGTCTCAGATCCCAAGACAGAGATTACGGGTGTCCTTCTCTGAAACCATCCTTGAGCAGCCTGGACACCTGTGGCTGCTCGATAGGGCTAAACCACTTCAACAGAGCTCACTCGCATTCGCAGAAGCTCCACAACCTGTTTGCTTGGTAACCTCCATCATGAAACTGCCCTCCCCCTGACCCAGGGCCTACTGCTGCTGCTGCTTTGTTGTCTATAAAACTCAAAAGTTATCAATCAATCAACCAATCAATCAGTTAATCGATATTGTCATGCTAAGCATTTGCTGACCGGACTTTGGACTTTGACCTACTGCAGAGTTGTAGAAAGGGGTACGGGGATTTGAACCAGGAGTGGTGTGCATGGTAAGCTGTCACTCTATCTCTGACCCAGACCCTCACACCTTTTATTTGAGAGAGAATCTCTTTAAGTTACCCAGGGTGGCCTTGAACTTGCAAACTGCCTGCCTCAGCATACAAAGTGCCTGGGACCAGCCTTGTGCCAACAGGACTGACTTATTTTAACAGCTTTGAAGTAATGATTTTTAAAAAATGATTAGAATGTTGCAGAATGTACAAAATGGGGCTTGTTAGTATTTTGAGTTAAATGGCCTGGCTGGTCCTGTGGTCTAATTACTACCATCTCTCTGGGAAAAGATACTGGGCATTCCAGAGAAGTGACTCCGAGATTTATGAATGGCCTCTTTACATGTCTGTCGACTTCTGCTCATTCTCCTCCGAGCTGACAATCCATACATTCAGCCTCTGGATCAGCCACACAGCGCGCGTAAGCATTCTTCCATGGTCAGACAGAGTACATGCACACAGGCTTCTTGCCCGGGTGTGTGGTACCTGCACAATGTTAATGCTCCTTGTGAATACCGACTGAGGCACAATGGCCCAAGTGAGCACTTCTCACTGGTTCACTCGTCTTTGACTTTCCCCCTCTTCCGAGAGTCCTTCTGCCAAGCTAAGTATTAAATTCCTTTGAACACTCGCTCAATCTGTGGCCTCGGGGCTGCAGGTAGCCAAGGGTAACTATCAACGACTAACACCTTTTCTTTTCTCCTCCTCCTCCTCCTCCCCCTCCCCCTCCTCCCCCTCCTCCTCCCCCTCCTCCCCCTTCTTCCTCTTCTTCTTCCTCTTCTTCTTCCTTCTTTCTTCTTCTTCCTCTTCTTCTTCTTCTTCCTCTTCTTTTTCTTCTTCTTCTTCTTTCTCTCTCTCTCTCTCTCTCTCTCTCTCTCTCTCTCTCTCTCTCTCTCTCTCTCTCTCTCTCTCTCTCTCTCTCTACCTGATAGCTGGAATGTGTGGTTCTTGAGCAGGAACCCCACAGGTGACAGTATCATGTGCAATGTCAGACAGTTGGCATGCCTGACAGTCTTCCACTTTTGCATTTTTTTCTTCACGGTCCATTCTGGACACACAGAAAAGCGATCCTCCACTTAGGTCAGGGGCTCTGCTGGGAACCCTCTCCTCATCCAGAGAAGGTTCACTCTGAATGGCTTTCCAGCTTAACAAAGGAACCAGAGTCTTGACAGCGACCTACAAAGCCCCAGACCAACAATTCTCCCATCTGCCAATCTACTACAGCCAGGTGGACTGCCTTCCATGTCCACAAACACATCACTAACGTGTCCGTTTCAGTCCCCTTTCTAGGACTCCTGCTTAGACATCAATCCTTCCAGATTGCTCCAGTACCACACACAGGCATTTCCAATTCTCAGTAAGATACACTTTAATACTCTATTTACAACTGTTATAAGCCCACAACTCCTGAAACACACACACACTCTCTCTCATCCAATCCCTACTACCTTTCCCTATCTATATTATTTTATAACTTATATTGTATTATTTACTTTGTATCTTAAGTCTCTCTTACCAAAGTGTTAGCTCCTAAGATACAGACTTTCCATCTTTTCTGAATATTCAGTGTAGTACCTAAAATAAATGCCAAATATTTGTTGAAGAAATTCACACTTAGAACTCTTCCTTGGGACCATACATTTTTCAGCTGGTTGAAGACAATTACATCAGAATTTCAGAGAGTTAGCAATAATTCTTAGAAGACAGCAGTGTCTTAGTTACCTTTCTATTTCTATGCTAAGACATCATAACCGAGGCAGCGCGCATAAGAAAACACTGAACTTGGGGCTCACTGTTGCAGAAGGCGCTCCAGTCCCTAACCACAGTGGTAAGGGGCATGGCGACAGATAGGCAGTCATAGCGCTGGAGCAGTAACTGAGAGCTTACACACTGAGAGATGTCCACAAGGCAGAGAGTTAACTGGAAGAGTGACACTCCTTCTCCTCCAAATAGGGCACACCCTCTGGGAATCAAATATTCAAATATAGGAGCCTATAGGGGGACATTCTCACTCAATATGTGACAAGCAATAACTACCCTTCAAAGAGGAGCCAGCTCCCTCCAGATCCTAAATGGAGACAGACTCTTCATCTCTACTTTCCTGAGGGTATCATGATGTTTAATTACAGAGAGAGGCAGCTTCCACTTCAGTACTCGTCCATCTGAGTCTGTTTCCCCATCTAGTTATTAAGTCCTACAACTTCAGTTCTCCTTCCTGGTTTATCCCATTGTAACATTCTTTAGCCCATCCAACTTTTATTATTTACTCCAGATTTGATAGAAGCTAAGCAACAAGGAAAAACTGTAAGTTGACACGAGATCAGAAGTGGTAAGATTATTCCTGTCTCTGAACTTCAAGTTCTGCAAAGGCTGGTAGGGGTGAAACGGTGGAGCTCAGATCACAGAGCAGTCCCTTAACCTTCCATCCCTGTAATTCCACGTTGATCACGGCTGTAATGATGTTAGATCAACGTCCCCCACACCCCTTCTTCAACTGTGTGTGCTCAGACCACCATAAGTTCCTGGGTCAATGACCTCTCCCCACTGCTGACACTAACTTCAAACTCCTCAGCACTTGGGGTGAGTGTGAAGTCTACAGGTCCAACCATGATTCCCTAGCACTTGGGGTAAGCGTGAAGTCTACATGGCCAGACATGACTCACTAGCCCTTGAATTTAGCCCTTAGAGCTCACAACCAGATACAGGACTGGGAGTCAGGCAGAAGAACATTTCTCTATTCTATTGCCAGCAGGATGGAATCAACCCTAAGTTCTAAATCTGTGGCCTGTTCTTAATAGCATCTGGGTTGGCTGGTTTGTCTTCTTTTTACACTTAGTGAGTGTGTGTGTGAGGGTATGTGTGTGTGAGTGTGTAAAGACAACCTATGAGAATCATTTCTCTCCTCCCCCAACCTGGGTTTTGGGGATCAAACCCAGGTTACCTGGCTTGGAGGCTGGTGCCCTCACCCACTAAGCCATCTTGTCTACCCCGCCTTCTACTCCTAAGTCTGCCCTCTTCTGGATGACCTGAGGCTCAGGCACCCAGTACCCAGTGCCACTTCCCCCACACCCTGTTCCAGAATCATAATCCTCTCCATCTATTCCCAGCCATGCTCCAAATGATAGCCATCACTCATATGGCTGTTTCTCTTGATCATGAACTAACTGCCTTAGCAACTATAACATGAAGAGTCAGGCTTCACTGGTGGAAGGGAACAGATAACACTGAACATATACAGGAGCACAGAAGTCCTCTGCAAAATGCAAGGTGGCTTCATGGGCAGAGCTTCTTGCTGCCTGACATGAAATCCTGACCATCTGGGGTTTAATCCCTAGAACCCAACATAAAGGTGAAGAGAAAGGTGTCCTCCACAACGATGTTCTCTGGTCTGCACATGAGTGCCAAGGCACCCGTGACCCCTCCCAATACCAACAGTAGCAAGTTGCTTGCTTGTTTCTTTAAAGATTTATTTGTTTTATGTAAGTGCACTGTCACTGTCTTCAGACACACCAGAAGAAGGCATTGGATCCTATTACAATGGTTGTGAGCCACCATGTGGTTGCTAGGAATTAAACTGAGGACCTCTGGAAGAGCAGTCAGTGCTCTTAACTGCTGAACCATCTCTCCAGCCCCAAGAGGTTTGTTTTTTTAAGACAGCACTATTGGGAAAACATTCATAATATAATGTTAACTATTTTTACATTTTCAAGCAAAACTGCACCAGGACTGAAATGGTGTCCTACCGTACAAGATCGCCAAGTGTCTCTGTAAACCAGTATTTAGTCACATCCTTTTCATATAACCCCCCCCACACACACATCTGCCTCACCTTTCAGTGATGATATGTTATTACTAGTTTCAACAAGTCTCCAGCTCCCGTGTGTCTGACATAACTGAGAACACATCTGCATCTCTGATCACCCATTAACCGTCTAGCATTCTGGCTACCTCAATAGCTGCCATCTGCAAAGTAGGCAAGAGAGCAAAGACAGGCATGCAGAGACACAGAGCTGCAGGGAGGAAGAGTGGAGGGAGGTGGAGCTGCTACTGCCTATAGGCTCCAGGCAGCTGACAGGGCTGCCAATCTACTCAGCACACTCTGCCTCAGCCTGAGAAGCACAGTGCACACGAGCTGTGTCATTCCTTCTGATGCCAGAGACCAAGGCTGGCCAACTAACAGGGCTCTAAAACACATCTTCTGAAGCCACCACACTGAAAAGCACCTTATTCTCCCCGTGAAGCAAACTAGATAAATACACTGTTACACAGAAAGCAATGGCTCTCTCTGTCCACCTAAAACCTCAACTATTTGAGAATAAGGCTCCAGCAAGCATGCGCTCTGCCTCCCTTCAATTCAATTCAGCAGGTGGCAAGTGATCCTCCGAAAGGCCAGATGGAAAGAAAATTAGAAAACTGACTTTTCCAACCTCTCTTTCTCTTTTCCAGTACTGTTTGAGATGCTGCTTTGCCATTAAAGCCTCTGACTCCCAGGTCCCACCATCGGCCCCAATTTAACAATCAGGTTTCCATCAACTTACCTGATGTCCTGGCATTAGCCAGGCTCACCTGACTCTAGCAGTAGGACTCTGTCTTCCCCAGTGCTACACCCTCTTGCCTACATAAAAGGCTTCTCTTAAATATAACACTGTAGTTCCCTGGAGTGTCCTATTCTCAAGGGATCTCCTTCTGTGACCTGTTTGTTTACCACAGAGACAGCATAAAGTAGCTATGTTTATTATAAGGCCAGGAGTGCTGGCAACAGTGGTGCTGAGAGGAAAACACAAGGAGCTATTTACAGGCATCACAAGAACTTATGTGTCATGAGTATCACAAACAGGCATGGCCTGGGAACATAAAGAATTCCTTCCCAAGTCCTCACGCCAGCAGAGGACCTACTAGCTGCTGGCTGCTGGCTGAGGGGGAGTCTGTTTCCCTCAGGGATGTGCCCTACCCCCTGTAAGTTGTCCATGCACTGAAAGCACTAACTGGATTGAGTGAACAGGTGAAGGGAAAGAAGAAATGAAGTTGGGAGGGAGATATGGTAGTGATTTGTCAGGGAGATGTTGGTGGGGGAAGTAGAGGGTGGATATGATCAAATTTATAATATATACATATATATATATATATATACATATATATATACACACATCTAATATGTACAGGGATGTGATATAAACACATACATACAAACATACATCATATATACATACATATACAGACATTCAATATATATATGCATATATACATACATATATACATGTACACATACAAACATACATCATACATGCATATACACATATAATATACAGACATACAATATATACACATACACACATATATACACATACATACAAACATACATCATATATACACATATACATAGTACATATAATATACTGACATGAAATATATACACACATAGATATAGATATAGATATAGATATAGATATAGATATAGATATAGATATAGATATAGATATAGATATAGATATATACAGACAGACATATGATATATACATACATGAACACATACATTTAATATATACATATACACATACATATGCACATACATATAGTATTCAAGCATATGACATACATACATATATACTATATATATATATACACATATACATACACACACACAATATATATGCATATATATATAAAATTCTACAAGAATAAACTTTAAAACATATTTTAAAAAATAATTGCTCCCTGAGCATGGTAAGCATGTGTAATTAGAGAAAGACAGTAACCAGGCTTTCTGTTGCTTGACAAAATGCTGATCAAAAGCAGCCTGGTAAGCAAAGGGTTTATCTCAGCTCATGCATTCAGTAAGAGTTCCTCACCGAGGGAAGTCAGGGCAGGACACTTAAGGCAGGAACCGAGGCAGAGCCCAACTGACTGGCCTGTTTGGCTCTCTTTCTTCTACAACTCATGCCCACCTGCTGAGGGAGGTCCCTGCACACAGCAGCCTATGGTCCTCCTGCATCAACTAGCAATTAAGAAAAATGCCTTACAGACATGGCTGGAGACTAATCTAATGAAGGCGATTGATTCCTCAACTGAGATTCACTCCTTTTGGGCGTGTCTTGATCTCAGTCAAGTTGGCAAAAAGCAATCAGAACACAGGGACACAGAGATATGTTGTCTGGTACACTTACAGGGCAATCATATATATTGTTATCAACAAGATAGTCTAATAAAATGACTTGCAGAAATTCTTGAGGCCCAACAGAGGTTATAAAAAAAAAACAAAACAAAACAAGGGAAAGCCCCCCTCTGGATCCTCCGTCCTCAGAACCATGGTGGAAATGAGTCTCTCCAAGGCAACCGCCATTGGTGACTCTAGACTTTGCTTGTGATCGTTTGATCTCAGACTAGCCACTCTTCTAACTTTGGGAATAAAAACCATGAAAGTCAAGAAACATAGGCTGCTGCTTTAGATGATGCACGGGTTATGTGCACTGCACTCTATCCGTGCAGCAGCTGCTGGGGCGAGCCAAGCACCAGCAACTCAGTACACTAGAAGCTGCTGAGAAAACTTTCATTTTCACGCAGAGAATGGGTGTAAAGCACGTGTGTTTCCAGGCACACCAACCCCTGGCTGCACACACCGCTCGTCACATTAGTTATGATCCTTACAAAGTTTCAACTAGAATCCGTTCGGAAGGATAACAGTCGAGTGGCTCTCGGAGTCTGTATCAGCGCTGCCTGCCTTTGCATCAAACTGCTCTGCCCTTCGAGATGGGGAACTACTGGGTGCACTCAGTTCCCCTTCGCTGGCACTCACACTGGCTGTAACAGGAGTCACTGAGTGCCAGGTCTCTGTATTATGACCCAAGTGCTTTTCAAAGCAGGCCATCTGTGCAAGGATACTGCAGGAGCCCCACTCAGACATGAACCTGCATTGTGGGTACAGTTGTATGTGTAATCCTTCTCAGTTCACAGCATGGTGTACACTCTGTACAATTAAGTGTGTAACTGAGGGGGGCACACAGAATCAGTATTGCAGTCACACTCTCCCAACTGCTGGAGTGGTGAAGGTAATATCATCACACTTTGAAAATAAACCCTCCAAAAGATATATGCATACACGTATACACACAGGTACAAAGACACACATGCACATGTAAGCATGAGCATGCATGCACACATACAGAGACACATACTCACTCTCTCTCTCTCTCTCTCTCTCTCTCTCTCTCTCTCTCTCTCTCTCTCTCTTACACACACACACACACACATTTTCGTGCCAATACAAATGGTAGACTAGTCATTCACAGGAAGGTAAAAACCAGGTAAATCCGGTCAAGGCTGCCATGCTTCCCTGAGTCTCTGCTGCCTTAATAAGGCGTGAGCCAGAGAGACAAGCACTTTAGGAGACTAATATAAAATCTGCTTTGAAAGGCATTCTGCAAGGCATCCTACATGCTTAATTTTCTTTAAATAAGGCACTAATAAAATCACAGTAGCATCTAATACGATTTTTAATTCCTTGAGGGTAGGAGCCATGGCTAATCTTCAATGTCTGACGCAGTGAGAACATTAGTTTCCCTCTTGGTAGAAACAACGAGTAAGATAGTCCTAGTCCTTCTCGGGTTGCATTACTGAAGGTTCCTGACGGAAACGAGAAACGGGCCACTCCACTGTGAATAACTGCATTGGTCAGAGCATCGTCTGTGCTCAGTCAAGACTGATTTCCAAGGTTATTGAGAGCAGAAACCAAGAGCAACAGAAATCAGCCAACGGAGCAGGAAGCTTTGCAAACATCTCCTCGTTCTTTTACTATTGAATGAGTTCCTGACGGCAATCACATACAGGGGGCAAAAGAGCTCAGGATGCTGGGATGCTGGAGGTCAGTTCACCTGTGCCAAAGAGACACCAAAGTCTCAATAGTCACTGAGGGGTCCTGTGGCAGACTAAGCCACTGAAGAATAGAATGTGTCTCTCAAAGAAAATCTTACTGACAAATAATTTTAAGATATGTTACTTACAAACTCTGGAGTCCGGAAGTCCTGCTGATTCTCCAGTGATCCAAAGGTGGGGCAGACAATTGTCTGGTCAAAGTTTTCCAGCACTGCAAAGAAACAGTAAATAAGTTAGGTCAAGGGAGCGATGAACCTCAGCGTCCGAGGCCCATCTGCAGGTTTAGCTGATTGAGCGCTCTGACTACCGACATCTTCAGCAACTAGTTCATGCATGTGGCTAGGTCTCAAAATGCTCTAGGCTGCATCTAGCATGGAAAATTACCAGCCTCTCCACTGCAATTAAATGTTGTAGCGCAGCTAAGGAAGTCATTATCCTGCTGGTCTCTCGGGGAACTGATGGAGAGGCAAATGAGGGGAGTCAGTTTCTGTTTTAAAATATATTGAAGAGCAGTATCTGACAGACACTTTAATGGGAGCCAAGTAAAAATTTCCAGTAGATACTTTCATCTAATAACAAACAAGTGAAGTTAATTATAATAACATAATTTAACCAATAATAATACATTAACATTTCAAACATAGCCCACATTAAAAATTACTAGTGAACTATTTTATAATAGTATAATTTAATCCATAGCAATACATCAACATTTGAATACATTTGAATAATATGAACATAGTCTATATTAAAAGTCATCAGTGAACTATTTTACATTTTTCTTGGACTAAGTCTTGGGGATCCAGGATCTATTATGAATACAAATCTCAGAATAGATGAGCCAGATGTCAAAAGATCAGCAGCCAGAGGAGACTACTGGCCATGGTATTCGGTGACTGCAGTGTAAGGTTGAGTAGAAAAGTTCAGGAGGTGGGTCAGTCTATCATGTCAACCCCTGTGTTGGCATTAAGACCCTGACATGAATGAAAGAACAGCCCAGTGTGATGGACCCCGAGGAAGCAGACTAATCTATGCGCTCTGTGGATTCTAGATCAAATAGCCTTGAAGAAGCCTGAAGTAAAGACCTCCATGATAGTCACAGGCAAATGGACGGAACTTGAAAATATCATCCTGAGTGAGGTAGCCCAGTCACAAAAGAACACACATGATGTGTACTCACTGATAAGTGGACATTAGCCATCTCATATACAGTCACCAAACCTGGATGCTATTGTGGATACCCGGAAGTGCTTGCTGACAGGAGCCTCCTCCTGTCAGTCCTGGCTATCTCCTGAGAGGCTCTGCCAGAGCCTGACAAATTCAGAGGCGGATGCTCGCAGCCAACCATTGGTCTGAGCTCAGGAGTGTTTGGAGAAGGGACTGAAGGAGCTGAGGGGGTTTGCAGACCCATGTCGGAGTGGTGGGGGGTGGGTAGGGGGCAACAGTGTCAACCAAACAGACCCTCCAGAGCTCCCGGGGACTGGACCACCAACCAAAGAATACACATGGAGGGACCCATAGCACTGGCCACATATGCGGCAGAGGATGGCCTTGTTGAACATCACTGGGAGGAAAGGCCCTTGGGCCTGAGGGTCTTTGATGCTCCAGTGTAGGGGAATGCCAGGAGAATAGGAGTGGGGGTGGAGCACCCTCATAAAGGCAGGGGGAGAAGGGATGGGATAGGATAGGGGGGTTCTGAAGGGGAGACCTGGAAAGGGGAAAACATTTGAAATGTAAATAAAGAAAATATCCAATAATGAAAAAAAGAAAAAGAAAAAGTGTTCTGTGCTGGAGGCTAATCAGCAGAACTTGCCTTGTTCATTCGAGTTTACTTAAAAAAGGCAGAAAAAGCCGGGCGTGGTGGTGCACGCCTTTAATCCCAGCACTCGGGAGGCAGAGGCAGACGGATTTCTGAGTTCGAGGCCAGCCTGGTCTACAAAGTGAGCTCCAGGACAGCCAGAGCTATAAAGAGAAACCCTGTCTCGAAAAACCAAAAAAAAAAAAAAAAAAAAAAAAAAAGGGCAGAAAAATTCAAATAACAAGATTATACTAGAAATCACTTATATAATCATGTAGCTTTGATTATATAGAAAGAAACACCCTTAAAGAGGCACTAAATAGTGAAGTTTGCTGACAGAGCGTCAACTGTTGGAAGAGGTCTAAATAGACATTCTCATTTATCAACAGGGCCACATCTCTTCAAGAAGCCACCGACCTGAAAAGCGACAGGTTAAGGATGTGAAGAGAGCCGAGGTACATGTTACACTCAGCAGCACACATCCTCAGATGCTCCTGACAGAACAGCTAGGAACAGCCTTTAATTCTACCTGTAGTAGTAGTATGAATTTTCAAAGTCACTACACAGCTGATTTCTTGAATACATTAAAAGGATTTGTGAAATCGCTGGTTCCTATTGATGCAAAAAAATTTTTTTTCTTCTTTCCAGTGCAAAACAAAAACAAAAACAAACAAACAAACAAACAACAACAACAACAACAAAAAACCACCTCAGCTTGCATAGGGAGATTCCTGAGAGACTGACTGTAAGATCATTACAAAGCCAAGTCATCAGCCAAAAGTTGAGACAGCTCCTCTCTGCCATATTACTTAGGATGTGTACCTTTCTTTAAAAATAAAATAAAATACAATCCCCGTATTGGAATTACAGATTTGATTCACACAGAATACTTTTGTTTGCACACTTAACGCACATGTTAGTATCCCTATACCCTGAAGAGAAAGGCCAGTAGAAATGGCAGCCAGCCCAAGCAGGTGGCCACCTCTTCTGAAGAGTCCATCAGAGGACCCTCTACGTAAGTACCAGAGAAGAAATAGGAAACAGAGGTGGGAGAAGGCAGCTCCCAAAGGTGACAAGATGAGTGACTCTGATGAGCCCAGGAGGTCTGCAATTTCCATACGACCAGTTGAGTTCAGAGAGTAGGGTCACAGTAAGTTGAATACTTCAACAGCCAAAGAACAGTTGTCCCAAATAACTATATTCCTGCGACCACCTTCACAGTGTCCTAAAAAAGAGGTTCTCAATTCGTGTCTCCACCCCTCTGGGGTCTTGTATCAGATATCCTGCGTAGCAGGTAGTTACATTGTGACTCATATCAGTAGAAAAACTAATGTAATGAAGTAGCAATGAAAATAATTTTATGGTTGGGGGTCACCACAGCATGAAGAACTGTATTAAAGGGTCGTGGCATCAGAAAGGATGAGAACGACTGTCCTAACACACGGCTGTCTGTACACCAGGCTGTGAGAGGTTCCCCACAGCCGGAGTGCAGCTTGGTTCACACCCTGGAATAAAAGTCCTAACCTTCGTACAGCATTAACTGCAGAGATAGTGAAGATCTTGCAAACGTGGTATGTATGGTCTAGTGCTTTAGAAAGTTAATGAAACATCATACTGTGTGTATTTTTATAAGACCACTATAAATCAGGTGGCGTGACTGTTTGCCATCTTCTCTGAATTCTTACAGTATGACCTGTACAATTTGTCTTTTATGGATCTGAGGTCCATGTGTTCACTTTCGTTCCTTCTCTTCTCCTCTGCCCAGGCAGACAGACTTAAGAAGGCGTTCAGAACAAGGCATTCATATAGCAGAGGAAACAAGACCTAGGACCCAGGGCTCTGTTAAATCCCAGGCACGGAGACAGAGGAATGGGTTTGTAGAGGTAGAGAATGGCTTAGAGCTCTCACTGTTCTCGTAATGAAAATGAACACAGTTGCAGCTAATGTCAACACAGAAGAAAAACTTAATCTGAGTAAATAAAAACAAAAATGGCTTTACTGGCATTTTGTGTGGGCAGGACAAAGCCTCAACTATTTTCCCCAGGACCTAACACGGCTGAGACGTAGGTGATATGTGATGCTAATACAATAATTAATCTTCCTCCATTCAGGGGGCTCAGGGGGCCTTTGAAACTCTCATTTCTGATAACCTAACACAAACAGGGAAAAAATCATTTCTTTGCAAAAAAAAAAATAGTTTTAAAATTAAGGTGAAAACCTGAGAATTTATGAAAACAATGGGTGGGGAAAATACTTTTGAAAAAGCAAACATGCTCTCTTTAAAATAATACATTACTTAATAGATTTTGGAATGTGCCTTCAGTACTGCCCTTAAGCTTCGTATTAAGCAAACTACCATGAATGCTATTATCAGTTCACTTAATTTCAAAACTTGGAACATAAAAAGTCCTGAGTATGTCTATATTATCCACCTATCAAAGGCAAACTAGAGAGAGTGTTCTAGGCGCAAGCCAAAGTCTTGACACATCAATGGCGTTCTGTGCAGAGGCGCAGTGAATGGGCAACTGAGCATCAGGCTCACCCAAACACAGCAAATGCCAAAACCTTGGTTTAAAGCCCTAAGGCGAATAAGGCCCCTTTTCAAGACATAATTGATGCTAACTTCAGAATCATTTGTAAGTTGCAGGCTAGACAGATTTACAGAGAACTGTAAGAATACTGTCAACCAGGAGCTGGAGACATGACTCTGCAGTTAAGAGCACTGACTGTTCTTGAAGAAGACCCATACTCAATTCTCAGTACCCATGTGGTGATCTGTAACCCTCTTTAACTATAGTTCTAGGAGATCTGATACCCACTTCTGACCTCCATAGTCACTAGGCATGTTTATGGTACACATACATGGAGGCAAAAATGCTTACACACATAAAATAAATAAAAATATTATCAACTGGATTATAATGAGTAAAAATAAAAAACCTGAATGTTTAGGTCAAAAGAAGCTTATAAAATACCCACTTTTTATAAATTTAACAGTAAACCAGATACCTACCAATTAGTTTAAATCAAAGGAACTAAGCATATTTTTAAAACCTTATCAATATAGTCAATGTAATAAAGTTTTTAGGTGGAGCTATTCTGGCTTGTTCAACACTGTAATACCAAGGACCCAATACAACAGCGTAGAGGTTTGGCCATATTAACGGGTTAATAAAAAGACATTGACAGCCTCATGAAAAAAGTGACAGTCATGTGGTTACTTGTGTACCAATTAAAAAAGAGTGCCTGGAATTTACTACCCAGATTACGAAACAGATATAACCTGTACTACAACAGTGATTGAAACTGTGATACAAGGTAGCCAATAAAGAGCCATTATCTATCATCTTATAGCTCAGACAACCCATTCCCTATCAGATAACACAAAACCACCTCTCAGAAAGTCCAGGGGGTTGGGGGGAACAAAGTAGCTGGTATGTAGAGCTCTGGAATAAAGGTAATTAAAATGGGAGACAATGTATCTACCTCACTGCACACGCATGGGCACTGAGCAGAGGCTAGCTGACTCATTCATCAAATGACGAAACCCACAGTAAATATATAAGACAGCAGGTAATGCCTGGCCTGAGCTGGGGGTGTAGCTCTAGCAAGAAGCACTTGCCTAGCGTGTGCGGGGCTCCAACTGCAACACCCAGCATCGGAATAAAAGAGTAACAATGACAGAGCCAAGTGCAAAGGGCCTGGACTAAGGGCCCCTGATAGGGCTCAAGTCCTCATGCTACCTGCTGAGTCTGCTTTCTATCAGCATATTTGTCCCAAGATGGCGATAACCATCTCCCTGGTGATATCGCAGGGCAGTACAAAGATACTAGTGACAGTTTAAAAAAATTGAGGGGCTGGTGAGATGGCTTGACAGTTAAAAGTACTGGCTGACCTTCCAGGGCACCTGGTTCAATTCCTAACACTCAGATTTGTCATGCAAGTTCTGGGGATCCAATGCCCTCCCTCTTCTGATACAAACATGGTATACAAACATGCATGCAGGCAAAACACCCACATTTTAGTAATTATTTTTAAATTGAATACTATGTAAATACAAATTAAGTTTGCATATGCAAACTCAACAATGTGGAAAAATGGAAATGCAAGACTACGGAGCATTTCCTGGCATGTGCTGGCATTTCCAAAAATCTGATCATACTTATTCCTAATTTTTCCTTATCTCCTCAGATCATAAATAATAATTTAAGGTTGTCAGTCACTTCAAATCAACAACTAAAAGTAAAACAATTAATTGGATTTTGCATCTGTCTGATTCCAGAATTATACATCTTTAAGATACATTAATTTTTGTCTTCTGGGTTTCTATGGATACCCTATTAAATGTGAGTTGATAAAAAAAAATAAAATAACATTGTAAGTAGCAATCAAAAGTGTCAGCAAAAAAACTATGCCAACATATGGCCAGAGAGAAACAGAGTAACACGGCAGGTGAGGTGGCAGAGACCTGGAGTCCCAGCACTCAGGAGGTAGAAGGAGGACGGGGATATTCTTTCTACACCTGGAATGTTCTGGGCCCAGCTGATAGAAGCCTCAGGAACTTGGATCCTTGGGTATCTGATACGTGACCACAAAGCCAGCCCTCACCAGCCACCATGCTAACACACTTCCGACACTTTTCCCAGCATCCTCTGCCTTCCAGAAGCACTGGCCTGCCCCACCTCACTCCCATGTCACTTAACCACCTAGCCTATCCATCCCACACCATCCTTGACCTGCACATTTGGTCACCAGCTTCCAAGTCTCAGTTTAACAATATCTCCTGTACTCTGGTGACAAATGAACGCCATCTCTCAGACTATCAGGAGGTTGCAAGGCTGCAGATAGTCACCACGGGGCTTTATACTAGGGTCACTCAGAGTGATAACTGAGAAAAATATTAGTCGTGTAGTGGTTAGGTTTTGTCAGTGTTGTTTTGGGGGGCCATGTCTATAAAAAAAGTTTGGAATTTGGGGGTGAAAAAGTCATCAAGTGAACAGAGTTTACTGAGCTGCTGTGGGGGAACTGGGAAGATAAAGCTGGGAGCAGTGCAGAAGACAGAGGCCTGGCTTGTGAAGATCCAGAGAGAACTTGAAAGACTCAATCGGGGTTATTCGAGTGCTGTTGTAAATCAAGAGTATGTGCATCCGGTCAGCTGGAGCTGAGAAATCAGTTGTGATTAAGAAGAGACCAGTATCTCTGGAGCCATCTTCTGGGAATGTTCCTCAGAGTCAGGTCGCGGGCAGGGGGGGGGGGGGAGGTCATCTTCTGGAAGTGTTCCTCCGAGTCAGCACACAGAAGGAAGCTGTGTCAGCCGCTGAAGCTGGCAGCTGGATTAAGTAATGTGTAAGTTTACCCGACTGTTACCACCCCTACATGATACCAGTTATGAAAACACAAGGGGGTCATGGAGAACAGCTGAGACTTGGCACTGTGAGAGAGGCCAGGAGAAGCCACTGGTGAAGACACACAGCCTCAGGAGCTGCGGAGACCCCAGGACAGAAGGGTCTTGGAGAACAGCTCAGGCTTAGCATCCTGTGGCAGGGTCAGAGTCTCACAGAGGCCAGAAGGCCACTGGTAAAGGTGTAACCTGTGACATACCACAGCCTGTTAGAGATGCCAGGACTGTTGGGTGACCACCACGGATAGCAGCAGTTATGGAGAGGAGCCTGCTGGAGACTCTAAGGTGTGCTGTGTGAATTGCGCATGGCAGGGCCCAACAGCTGGAGCTGCCCATGCACTTTGGTTCCAAGAAGATCATGAGCGAGCCCCAGATGCAAGGCATTAAGCTGCATGGCTTAATTTACAGTTTG
>NW_028227271.1:9040000-9255000 GCF_978045245.1 Mus caroli
TATATTCAAACACACATATGCGTGTATGTATGTGTTTGTCTACTAACTCATTACCACATCTGTCTCATCCACCCACTTATCATCCCTCTACACTATGCTTGAATGCACAGCTGCTCAGCATAGACTAAAGAAGCTCTGTCTGAAGACCCAGCACGAAGAAGGCATCTGCCTATAAGCTGAAAGAGCCCCCACTAGATACCGAGCCTGTTGAAATCTTGATCTTGGACTTAAAAACCTTCAGAATTATGAGAAGGCTAATTGAAGCTGCTTAAGCTGGATTCTCTTTGCCATATTGTGAAGGTAGCTTAGCAGGCTAGTAGGATGCTACCATTTACTTAATCTCTGCCATTTTGGGGCCATTTTCTATTTGTCCTTTAAAAGATTTTACCCTTGTGTGTGTGTGTGTGTGTGTGTGTGTGTGTTTTGGCCTGATTTAATAGAACTTTTTTCTGCTTATTATCTATACTTAATTTTGAGCTTTGGAAAAGATTTTCCTTACTCTATTTATTCACCGACACTAGTCCTTTCTTTTGAGAGATCAGAATACTGACCAATACAATTTTTCTTTGAAAAACTTCTAACATTTCTCCTAGGGATGCCATACAGTCGATGAATGGCATCATAGTCTGTTCAAGTGTCTTTATTTCCTTTTCATTTAGGAAGAAAAATTGCTGGATATAAAACCTCAGGTTATTGAGTTGTACTGAAGTACTTTAAAAGTCTTGTTCTAGTTTCTTTCTGCCTGCTGTGTTTTGTCCCACTCATGACTGGCAGGCACATCCATTGTCTGGGTTCCTGGCTCCATCCAGAACTTCCCTCCAAGTTGTTGTCATTGTGAAATCTCTTTCCAGAAGTGTAACTGCAAGCTTTTCTACCCAGCCTCTTCATTCCCAGAATAACAATTGTAGAGACTTAATTATTTATGAATAAATGCCTAGGCCATAAGCTTTGGCCCATTCTCTGGCTAGCTTGTAACTTACAACAGCAAATTCTAGTCTATGTCTGCCCCATGGTTGGTTACCTCTCATCAGTTTTATGCATCTGACTTTCTCAGTTTGAGGTGAACCCCCCCCTGCTTGGCTCTTTCCCAGACTCTTTCTACCTAATGTCTTCTTATTTTCATTTTATCGTACAAATGCATAAATGCTTCAACTTTTGAAATTGCCACTGTTGGTGTTTTATTTTTTATTTATTTTTTTTTGATTTTTAATATTTTTATTACATATTTTCCTCAATTACATTTCCAATGCTATCCCAAAAGTCCCCCATAGCGCCCCCCACTTCCCTACCCACCCATTCCCATTCTTTTGGCACTGGCATTCCCCCATATTGGGGCATATAAAGTTTGCAAGTCCAATGGGCCTCTCTTTCCATTGATGGCCGACTAGGCCATCTTTCGATACATATGCAGCTAGAGACAAGAGCTCCGGGGTTCTGGTTAGTACCTCATGTTGTTCCAACAATAGGGTTGCAGATCCCTTTAGCTCCTTGGGTACTTTCTCTAGCTTCTCCATTGGGAGCCCTGTGATACATCCAATAGCTGACTGTGAACATCCACGCCTGTGTTTGCTAGGCCCCGGCATCGTCTCACAAGAGACAGCTATATTTGGGTCCTTTCAGCAAAATCTTGCTAGTGTATGCAATGGTGTCAGCATTTAGAAGCTGATTATGGGATGGATCCCTGGATACGGCAGTCTCTAAATGGTCCATCCTTTCATCACAGCTCCAAACTTTGTCTCTGTAACTCCTTCCCTGGGTGTTTTGTTCCCAATTCTAAGAAGGTGCACAGTGTCCACACTTTGGTCTTCATTCTTCTTGAGTTTCATGCGTTTATCAAATTGTATCTTATATCTTGGGTATCCTAAGTTTTGGGCTAATATCCACTTATCAGTGAATACATATTGTGTGAGTTCTTTTGTGATTGTGTTACTTCACTCAAGATGATGCCCTCCAGGTCCATCCATTTGGCTAGGAATTTCATAAATTCATTCTTTTTAATAGCTGAGTAGTACTCCATTGTGTAAATGTACCATAATTTCTGTATCCATTCCTCTGTTGAGGGACATCTGGGTTCTTTCCAGCTTCTGGCTATTATAAATAGGGCTGCTATGAACATAGTGGAGCATGTGTCCTTTTTACCGGTTGGGACATCTTCTGGATATATGCCCAGGAGAGGTATTGCTGGATCCTCCGGTAGTACTATGTCCAATTTTCTGAGGAACCGCCAGACTGATTTCCAGAGTGGTTGTACAAGCTTGCAATCCCACCAACAATGGAGGAGTGTTCCTCTTTCTCCACATCCTCGCCAGCATTTGCTATCACCTGAATTTTTTATCTTAGCCATTCTGACTGGTGTGAGGTGGAATCTCAGGGTTGTTTTGATTTGCATTTCCCTGATGATTAATGATGTTGAACATTTTTTCAGGTGCTTCTCTGCCATTCGGTATTCCTCAGGTGAGAATTCTTTGTTCAGTTCTGAGCCCCATTTTTTAATGGGGTTATTTGACTTTCTAGAGTCCACCTTTATGAGTTCTTTATATATATTGGATATTAGTCCCTTATCTGATTTAGGATAAGTGAAGATCCTTTCCCAATCTGTTGGTGGTTTTTTTGTCTTATTGATGGTGTCTTTAGCCTTGCAGAAGCTTTGTAGTTTCATGAGGTCCCACTTGTCAATTCTCGATCTTACAGCACAAGCCATTACTGTTCTATTCAGGAATTTTTCCCTGTGCCCATATCTTCAAGGCTTTTCCCCACTTTCTCCTCTATAAGTTTCAGTGTCTCTGGTTTTATGTGAAGTTCCTTGATCCACTTAGACTTGACCTTAGTACAAGGAGATAGGAATGGATCGATTCGCATTCTTCTACATGTTAACAACCAGTTGTGCCAGCACCATTTGTTGAAAATGCTGTCTTTCTTCCACTGGATGTTTTTAGCTCCCTTGTCGAAGATCAAGTGACCATAGGTGTGTGGGTTCATTTCTGGGTCTTCAATTCTATTCCATTGGTCTATTTGTCTGTCACTATACCAGTACCATGCAGTTTTTATCACAATTGCTCTGTAGTAGAGCTTTAGGTCCGGCATGGTGATTCCACCAGAGGTTCTTTTATCCTTGAGAAGAGTTTTTGCTATCCTAGGTTTTTTGTTATTCCAGATGAATTTGCAGATTGCACTTTCTAATTCGTTGAAGAATTGAGTTGGAATTTTGATGGGGATTGCATTGAATCTGTAGATTGCTTTTGGCAAGATAGCCATTTTTACAATGTTGATCCTGCCAATCCATGAGCATGGGAGATCTTTCCATCTTCTGAGATCTTCTATAATTTCTTTCTTCAGAGACTTGAAGTTTTTATTATACAGATCTTTCACTTCCTTAGTTAGAGTCACGCCAAGATATTTTATATTATTTGTGACTATTGAGAAGGGTGTTGTTTCCCTAATTTCTTTCTCAGCCTGTTTATTCTTTGTGTAGAGAAAGGCCATTGATTTGTTTGAGTTAATTTTATATCCAGCTACTTCACCGAAGCTGTTTATCAGGCTTAGGAGTTCTCTGGTGGAATTTTTAGGGTCACTTATATATACTATTATATCATCTGCAAAAAGTGATATTTTGACTTCATCTTTTCCAATTTGTATCCCTTTGATCTCCTTTTGTTGTCGAATTGCTCTGGCTAGGACTTCAAGTACAATGTTGAATAGGTATGGAGAAAGTGGACAGCCTTGTCTAGTCCCTGATTTTAGAGGGATTGCTTCAAGCTTCTCACCATTTACTTTGATGTTGGCTACTGGTTTGCTGTAGATTGCTTTTATCATGTTTAGGTATGGGCCTTGAATTCCTGATCTTTCCAAGACTTTTATCATGAATGGGTGTTGGATCTTGTCAAATGCTTTTTCCGCATCTAACGAGATGACCATGTGGTTTTTGTCTTTGAGTTTGTTTATATACTGGATTACGTTGATGGATTTCCGTATATTGAACCATCCCTGCATCCCTGGGATGAAACCTACTTGGTCAGGATGGATGATTGTTTTGATGTGTTCTTGGATTCGGTTAGCAAGAACTTTATTGAGGATTTTTGCATCAATATTCATAAGGGATATTGGTCTGAAGTTTTCTATCTTTGTTGGGTCTTTTTGTGGTTTAGGTATCAGAGTAATTGTGGCTTCATAGAATGAGTTGGGTAGAGTACCTTCTGATTCTATTTTGTGGAATAGTTTGTGAAGAACTGGGATTAGATCTTCTTTGAAGGTCTGATAGAACTCTGCACTAAACCCATCTGGTCCTGGGCTTTTTTTAGTTGGGAGACTATTAATGACTGCTTCTATTTCTTTGGGGGATATAGGGCTGTTTAGATCATTAACCTGATCTTGATTCAACTTTGGTACCTGGTATCTGTCTAGGAACTTCTCCATTTCATCCAGGTTCTCCAGTTTTGTTGAGTATAGCCTTTGGTAGAAGGATCTGATGGTGTTTTGGATGTCTTCAGGATCTGTTGTTATGTCTCCTTTTTCATTTCTGATTTTGTTAATTAGGATGCTTTCCCTGTGCCCTCTAGTGAGTCTGGCTAAGGGTTTATCTATCTTGTTGATATTCTCAAAGAACCAGCTCCTTGATTGGTTGATTCTTTGAATAGTTTTTCTTGTTTCCACTTGGTTGATTTCACCCCTGAGTTTGATTATTTCCTGCCGTCTACTCCTCTTGGGTGAATTTGCTTCCTTTTGTTCTAGTGCTTTTAGGTGTGTTGTCAAGCTGCTAATGTGTGCTCTCTCTAGTTTCCTTTTGGAGGCACTCAGAGCTATGAGTTTTCCTCTTAGAAATGCTTTCATTGCGTCCCATAAGTTTGGGTATGTTGTGGCTTCATTTTCATTGAACTCTAAAAAGTCCTTAATTTCTTTCTTTATTCCTTCCTTGACCAAGGTATCATTGAGAAGAGTGTTGTTCAGTTTCCACGTGAAGGTTGGCTTTCTATTATTTATTTTGTTATTGAAGATCAGCCTTAGTCCATGGTGATCTGATAGGATGCATGGGACAATTTCAATATTTTTGTATCTGTTGAGGCCTGCTTTGTGACCAATTATGTGGTCAATTTTGGAGAAGGTACCATGAGGTGCTGAGAAGAAGGTATATCCTTTTGTTTTAGGATAGAATGTTCTGTAGATATCTGCCAGATCCATTTGATTCATAATTTCTCTTAGTTTCTCTGTGTCCCTGTTTAGTTTCTGTTTCCATGATCTGTCCATTGGTGAAAGTGGTGTGTTGAAGTCTCCCACTATTATTGTATGAGGTGCAATGTGTGCTTTGAGATTTACTAAAGTTTCTTTAATGAATGTGGCTGCCTTTGTATTTGGAGCATAGATATTCAGGATTGATAATTCCTCTTGGAGGATTTTACCTTTGATGAGTATGAAGTGTCCCTCCCTGTCTTTTTTAATGACTTTGGGTTGGAAGTCAATCTTATCAGATATTAGAATGGCTACTCCAGCTTGTTTCTTCATGCCATTTGCTTGGAAAATTGTTTTCCAGCCTTTCATTCTGAGGTAGTGTCTATCCTTTTCTCTGAGATGAGTTTCCTGTAAGCAGCAAAATGTTGGGTCTTGTTTGTGTAGCCAGTTTGTTAGTCTATGTCTTTTTATCGGGGAGTTGAGTCCATTGATATTAAGAGATATTAAGGAAAAGTAATTGTTGTTTCCTGTTATTTTTGTTGTTAAAGTTGGCATTTTGTTCTTGTGGCTGTCTTCTTTTAGGTTTGTTGAGGGATTACCTTCTTGTTGTTTCTATGGCGTGGTTCCTGTCCTTGTATTGGTTTTTTTCTGTTATTATCCTTTGAAGGGCTGGATTCGTGGAGAGATAATGTGTGAATTTGGTTTTGTCATGGAATACTTTGGTTTCTCCATCTATGTTAATTGAGAGTTTGGCTGGGTATAGTAGCCTGGGCTGGAATTTATATTCTTTTAGTGTCTGTATAACATCCGTCCAGGATCTTCTGGCTTCCATAGTCTCTGGTGAAAAATCTGGTGTAATTCTGATAGGCTTGCCTTTATATGTTACTTGGCCTTTTTCTCTTACTGCTTTTAGTATTCTATCTTTATTTAGAGCATTTGTTGTTCTGATTATTATGTGTCGGGAGGTATTTCTTTTCTGGTCCAGTCTATTTGGAGTTCTGTAGGCTTCTTGTATGTTCATGGGCATCTCTTTCTTTAGATTTGGGAAGTTTTCTTCTATAATTTTGTTGAAGATGTTTGCTGGTCCTTTGAGTTGAAAATCTTCATTCTCATCCACTCCTATTATCCGTAGGTTTGGTCTTCTCATTGTGTCCTGTATTTCTTGGATGTTTTGAGTTAGGATCTTTTTGCATTTTACATTTTCCTTGATTGTTGTGCCGATGTTCTCTATGGAATCTTCTGCACCTGAGATTCTCTCTTCCATCTCTTGTATTCTGTTGCTGATGCTCGTATCTATGGTTCCAGATTTCTTTCCTAGGGTTTCTATCTCCAGTGTTGCCTCATTTTGGGTTTTCTTTATTGTGTCTACTTCCCTTTTTAGGTCTAGTATGGTTTTGTTCATTTCCATCCTCTGTTTGGATGTGTTTTCCTGTTTTTCTGTAAGGACTTCTACCTGTTTGATTATGTTATCCTGTTTTTCTTTAAGGATTTGTAACTCTTTAGCAGTGTTCTCCTGCAATTCTTTAAGGGATTTTTGTGCTTCCTCTTTAATGTCTTCTTCCATTTTTAGCAGTTTTCTCCTGTATTTCTTTAAGTGTGTTATTAAAGTCCTTCTTGAAGTCCCCTACCATCATCAGGAGATAAGCTTTTAGATCCGTGTCTAGCTTTTCCGGTGTGTTGGGGTGCCCTTGACTGGGCGAAGTGGGGGTGCTGGGTTCTGATGATGGTGAGTGGTCTTGGTTTCTGTTAGTAAGATTATTATGTTTACCTTTTGCCATCTGGTAATCTCTGGGGTTAGTTATCGTTGTCACTGTTTAAAGATTGGAGCAGAAGCTGTGTTCCACTCACCAGCAGTCTCTAAATCCTGCGGCGGGGGTCGTGGGTAGCTGATGGTACCCCGGTCCTGGTCCAGCCGGAAGAGGCCTGTGGTCCTACTCAGGCCGGTTTTCTGCTTCCCTAACTAATGCAGTCTCTGGTCCCACGTGCAATTGGATTGGAGCAGAAGCTGTGTTCCACTCACCAGAAGTCTTAAGATCCTGTGGCGGGTGTTGTGGGTAGCTGGCGAGTGTCAGCCGACCCTGCGCCCCAGCTGCCCCGGTGCTTTTCTGACCGGAAGAGGCTTGTGGCCCTATGTAGGCCGGATTTCTCTCTCCCCAACCAGAGCAGTCTCAGGTCCCGTGTGATTGGACTGGAGCAGAAGCTGTGTTCCACTCACCAGCAGTCCCAAAATCCTGCGGCGGGGGTCGTGGGTAGCTGGCGGGTGTCAGGCAACCCTGCGCTCCAGCTACCCCGGCGCTGATCCGGCCGGATGAGGTCTGTGGCCCTACTCAGGCCGGTTTCTGCTTCCCTAACTAATGCAGTCTCAGGTCCCGCGTGCAATTGGAATGGAGCAGAAGCTGTGCTCCACTCACCAGAAGTCTTAAGATCCTGTGGCGGGTGTTGTGGGTAGCTGGCGAGTGTCAGCCGACCCTGCGCCCCAGCTGCCCCGGGTGCTTTTCTGACCGGAAGAGCCTGTTGGTGTTTTAATGATTTATTTCTTTATTTTACTTCATGCTCACTCCTTTTTCTCTTAGTGTTTCCGTTATTGACCTATCCTCCTGTTCATTGATGTTTTCTTTGTCTATGTCCAACAAAGACATGTTTATTTATTTATATATTTATTTTTAAATGTTATTTATTTATGGTTGGTGGAAGTTGTAGTGTGTATGTGTGCATACACCACATGTGCATTCGTGGAAGTTAAAGGACAACTTGCAGGACTCAGTTCTATATTCCATTTCCTGGGTCCTGGGAATTGAACTGTGGTCACCAGACTTGGTAGAAAGGACCTTACCCATATTGATAACCAGGCATCCTTCATTTCCATTCTTCTAGACACACTTACTTCTCCTGGGATCTTCTGTACTTTTCCCTAATTCTGCATCATCTGTCGTTCCATATTTCAGGGCTGGAGTCTGCCCTTGGACCTCAACTTTCTGATGACTCCAAGAACAGTTTAAATTCTTAATGCTTAGCCTTATTTTAAAAATAAAAGAGATTACTTCTAAGCTCTTTACTTGTACATGCAACCACATTTAGGTGATCAACAGTCATTTGTTCTTTGTAATATGGTTGAATTTAACCTCTTAGATTACCGACAGTAGATAATCTACCTCTAGTTGGTTGCATTAATGCAGCCTGCAGAGACAAGGGTCTGTTAAGCTTTCTTCCTGCCTATCCTCAATATTTCCCAACTGTAGAGTCTAAGCCACATATTAAATTGTCACACAGTTTCTAGCATTTTGTGTCTAAAGCAGTAACAATCAACACTCTGAGGAAATCACACAGCTATTCTCTATGAGTAAATCAAACAAATAAACTTACGCCAGCATTCGTGTTGCTGAAACTCCAAAACATTCATTTTAGTGAATTATAATCAGGAGTTCTAGACTCCAGAGAAAAGGCCATGAAGTTCTGCCTACCATCTCCACAGACTTTCTTTGTCGAGGTCCAAAAGTCCTTCTGCCGTTGTTCATATTAACGTTTTCTAGTTCCTCCTTTGCTACCAATTTGTAGATTACATGTGGTGTTGGAATCTTTTGCTTTCTAGTTCCCTTGAGCTGTGTGTTCTAATGTTCACATCCTAGTTTTTCCTCATGGTTATAAAATCTGTAAATGTAACTCCTTCTGTTATTCTGCCACTGTGCTGTGCAATAATTTTCTCTCAATTGATAAACTCCATCTTGAAAGGAGATGCATTATGTCTCTGGAAGTAAGCAACTCATAAATCTCAGGAAGTTTCTAAAATTGAGAAGATTCATGGGAGCCCAGTCCCATGGTTACACACGCATAAGTGCTGTTTCTCTTTCTTCTTTCCTTCATATCCTGCCAGATAGGGGAAACATCCAGCCAGCAACACTAGCTCACCTTTTATTTTTCTCTTTTTCTATTTAAATCAGAGGTTATTAAAGAGGTCACATACCGTTTCCCATTGTGATTACTTCCTTAGTGAAGCAAGTTCTTTCTACAAAGACATTTAAATCCCAGTTTCATGTCTTGTTATCTACAACAAAGGTCATGCAAACAACACAACAATCTTCTTATGGTCTTGACCTATACCTGTTAACTTTAAAGATTGCAATGTATTTGTGACTCCAGCAACTCCTTATGGGTTATCTTCATACTCAAGAGGCAGAGCCTGTTCACCAAGGAGGCATGTTCCCAATACCAACTAACAGAAGATGGCCATGCTGGGAACTCCAAAGATTCTCTACTCAGCTTGGGCATGGTTGCATGTCCTACCACATTTGAGGAAGTGAGCAACCACAACTACAACAATGAAATGTCATACTACGTGCAGAAAGGCAACACAACAGGCTCTTCTGTACATGTTCCACCATTGCATGGGTCAGCCTCAGTTGCTTAGCTCATACCTATTCCTGAACTTCTACCCAACTCCTCTTTGGCTCTATTGATCTCTGATCATGCATCAATTGTGTTTTGTGACTTTCTGTGGAGAGATATGAACAAACATATACTCAACGAAACATGATAACGGTAGACCAATATTTGATAACATTTCTGCCAGAGTCCAACTTGGCGACATAGTGCATGTGCTGGGAACACTTACAAGAATGTGGGGGAAGGGCAACCCTTATGGGCACATGTATGACTCAAAGGTAGCTTCATCCCTGAGAAATCTACTTTAGCCTGTGACAACTCATGAAATTTGCTTCCCTGGAGCCCCCTACATGTCTTGTCCCTCAGATCTGACCCCTAGTATACAGAAAGGGAAAGTCTGTAATTCCAACATGCAAATAGAAAGTGAAGTGGAGACGTCTAGTTTCTTTGGAAAGTTAGCTATGTCAAATGATGGTTTGCTGGGGCACACAGGTGAAAGGATTTCTTGTTAAAACAGACACATGGGAGAATGTTTTCCTGAAGCAGACACAGGTGAAAAGATGTTTTGCTGGAGCAGACACAGGTGAAAGGATATTTTGATATAGCAAACACGTGAAAGGAGATTAAATAAGACCCCACAGACAGTGGGAGACGAGCATGGAGCTTTGGTTTTTGGTTTGCTCTGCCTCACTGTTCTTTGCTAAGGATACACATGTATTGGTTCACCTTATATAGCATCGTTGAGCTCCACTAGTGGTGACGCCAAAGAACTGCTTGTGAGGTTCCTGTGGCAGCTTGCTGCTTCCTCAGCCTTGCCTCAGGCTAGTTAGCAAGCCTTGCAGTTCCTTCAGGATTGAACTACAGCTGCTGGTTTGTGTCTGCCTGCAGAAAGGACTGGACTATAGCTGTGGGTTCCTGTGTGCCTGCCTAGAGGACTGGTCTGCAGCTGCTGGTTTGCATTTGGTGTTTGCTCTGGGACTGAACTGCTGAGAAAGAAGATCGAGCTCGTTCTCAAAGAAATATTGCTGAACATGTACACTGCCTCCATATCCTAATAACTTTTTTTTTCTTTTATTACCTCTGCTGGGTGGTGGACCAGAGGAGAGGGTGAACCCTTACTGAAAATAGGTTTCAAAAATGTTATGCCTACAGAAAGCCTAATGATGACAAAGTTAAAACAAATTATACTAATCAGGGCCTGATCAGCAACTGGACTTCTTGAAATGGGGAGGGGGTCGGGGGAACTTTTAAGCAAGTGATGTAAAAGCATCTCATGAGACTCAGACAAGGAGGTGGATCAGTATGACTGCTGTGAAGGCAGTGAAGCTGAGTAGTGTAGCTATCTGTCCATCCTTGAGACAAAGACTGCATAACCTTAAGCAATACAAGGGAAATCAGTCTCTGATGGACTGGCTCATGTGAAGCTTGTGTGTTGCCCTCTGAGGTCCCCATGGGAACAAAGGACTGGAAGATAACAGGAGGACAAGTGTTTCTCAGGGAATTCAGGATGTCAGAATCCATGTTTTATATCCAAGGCACTGGGCCAGAAATGAATATGTTCCCGGGACAATAAAGAAAGAAGCTTATCCCCCAGGAGTCTAGACCTGAAGGGAGCTTTAGTGGCTTTGTTGAGGTTTGTGGTGGACCACAGCTTTATGAGGTGAAGAAGCTTTGGTGGGTCTGGAGTCCGAGGGTCTGTGACTGTGTATGTAAATGGGGCTCTTGAAATGCAAAAGCAGGCAGAGTAAGAACAGAAGAAAACACACAATGCAGCCACACACACACACCCGACCCCTGCCCCAGCAAGCAAATGGGGAAGCTATGTATCCGGCTGGAGTTCTTAGAGGAATTAACAGAAAGCCACATGTGGTGTGGCTAGTTAGCTTTTGGAGGGCTTTAAAACACTAGCAACATTTTTCAAGAAGTTAAGTCTTAACTCAGGGGTTGGAAGGCATTACACCCTTAGAATATTCAGGGTATACTTTTCCCAAACAAAATAATTAAGAAAGGACAGAAGGAAGGGAGGAAGGGAGGAAGGGAGGAAGAAAGAAGAAGGAAAGAAGGAAAGAAAAGAAAACAAAAGAAAAGAAAAAGAAAAAGAAAAAGAAAAAGAAAGAAAGAAAAGTATTCTTAGGGTAGAGATTATTCACAGATCCAGGGATCCTTTTAGCAATCAGGTGGATGGAGCCAATGAAAAGGAAAATTGAAGCTGACATGGCCGGCTAGAATGTAGCTCTTAGACCTGAGCCAGACTAAGCAGGACCAGCCCTACCTATCACCAAGACTGGGAGGATACACAATGGCCTGCAGTAGTTCCAATCCCCTCAGGATAAAGAAGTTTGGATAGCTCATGGAAAATATCTGTGGTTTATGGAGGGCTAGATGACATCTTCCCTTCATGCTGCTGTGGACTAAAATACTTGACAGAAGTAATGAAATCTTTTCATACTGCACTGGATCTTGCTGGTATTTATTTAGTATCCCCTTGTCTGTTCAAAAGCAACTGACACTTATTTGGAATGGAATGAGGCAGACCATCAGAGATCCTGCCCACTCTTTGTAACAATGTTTCATTATCAGTTCTAGCCTTTCCATGTCTTTCAGATTTATTAAAAACATCTGGAAGACCAGTAAAGGTAGCATTAAGGAGTCTCAATGAAGGCACCTTGTGTGAGCAGGAAAGATAAATGCACTCCCAGAAACCATAAGCTTAAGTTCTAGTGTTGTGTGTAGATTACTTCATGTGAGTTTTTAGCCAGGATGGTCTCTGGGACCCCAGAAACCATGAAGGTTGTCACTTCTGTTGGTTGCTGCCAGAACTAGACATTAGGTTCTATTGCAGAAGGCGACATGTACTTTGGCTGCGGGGTATGGAGAAATCAAACTGGGACAGAACTGGAAGTTTCTTCCTTGCTAACAGGTTTGCATAGAGCCAGAGGGTGCCATGTGAGCTACAGGAGGAGACTTGTCACAGTCTTGCTCTAATATGAGTCATGCATGCTATAGCACTTGTTTGCCAGAAAAGATGCCCTCACTGATGGAATAGTACTATAACTATTGTGGCTATAGTCAGCTTATTTCCAATTGGATTTAAGGCCCATTTTCCATGTGATGGGATTCATACCTGCTACTGTAAACTTGGGCAAAACCCAATGGCTTGGGAAGGTAAGTGGATGATGTGCTGTGGTTACAAATAGATCAGTGTTACTGTCAGTCATGATTGGTCATAAAGGGAAACTTTCTTTTCCAAGATGTTGTGCCTTAAACACTCATAATACAATGACTTCTAAAAACAACTGACTATTGATATAATGTAAAAAAAAAGAACAACAACAACTGAACAACAAGGCATCTATGGTTTTCCCTCTAGGGAATCAGGGAGCGTTACAGAAGAGGTGATAGAGTATAAGACTCAGGAAGAGGTGAAGTGTTGTGTAGCTATTTTCTCCAAACATGAACATTTTATCTTGAAGAAATCCTCTTAAGTTCTAGAGAGCAAACATCTTATAAGTCTCAGGAAGTTCCTGAAACTAACAAGATTTACAAGGCCCCTCTGATGTTATACAAGCAATAATTGTTGAGGAAAAGATCCTTTCTGATCTGTCAAGCTAACTACAAATAATTTAGGGATCTCCAAGGATTCAGCTTTTGTGGGTAGTCAACGGGGTTGGAGTACTCTTTTAAGTGAGGAAGCTGCCTTGAGTTAACTATGATCCTGTAAGTAATACCTAACCTGTATTTTTCTCAAGATAGACTTTGGTAAAGACATCACTTTAACCTGTCTTTTTTGCCCTATAGGTGTGAGTAGATGTTTATCTGCATCTCTCCAGGAAAAGTTATACAAGACACTGCCACAATACTCATATTTGGCACCATGATATTTATATTCATTTAAATTTGAAGGATACTTCTTTTTTTGTTCTACCATCCACCCCCATCATTTCTCTAACAGCATCTCCTATATCCTAGGCCGGCCTCCAATTCTCTATGTATCAGAGTCACCTTGAACTTCTGAACTCTGCCTCTACCTCTCCTATTACATGAGTTACAGGCATGTCCCTCCATATCCAGTATATACCATTCTGAGGACCAAAACAAGTGTTGCCTGCCTCAGGCAAGCACTCCATTGATTGTGCTATATCCCTAGCCCCAAAATGCCACTTATTTTAAATAGACAGTCAAGAAGTCACTAATTAAAATTAAATGCAAGTATACAGTGTGTAGTTCAAAGTACCAACTGAGTATATACAACTTTTGTGCTTCAGGGAACATAAATTGAGCATGATTCCAATCTTCTAAGCTTAATTTTCTAGGGTTGGAAGGATAAATGTCCAATTATAATAGTAATTGTCAGGATAAATGCCCATCATGGCAGTCATTAAACAGCCACATGGAGTAATAAGAGTGGGGAGGATTATTTAAGTTTTAGGGAACAGGAAAGGTTCCTTAAGAAGATGATATAGCACAAAGCTTTGAAGGACAGATAAGGCCTCATAGACTTAGCTAGAGTCCAATCTTATGAAGGCATTTTTCTCTATTGAGGTTCTCTCCTCTCAGATGACCTTAGCTTGTGTCAAGTTGGCATAAAACTACCCATCATAAGTGGATACACAACTGAAGACAGTGGTTCCACTTTACCCAGAATCTACCAATGGTCAATAGAGTTTGAAGGTTAAATAGAGTATTAAGTATTAACGCTGTAAAGGGCAAGGCCCACTGAGCTGCGCTTCTTTCCATGAGTGATTGTTGGTAGTTGACAGAGTCCAGTGCAGGTAAATACAGCTATGGTGAGAATGGTTGTGTAGAGTTACCAGACTGGCTTTTCACAGCCCCGTACCCAGAGACTTTCATAATCTCAATCTCTCTCTCTCAATCTCTCGCCCCGCCCCTCTCTCCTCCTCCTCCTCCTCCTCTTCTTCTTCTTCTTCTTCTTCTTCTTCTTCTTCTTCTTCTTCTTCTTCTTCTTCTTCTTCTTCTTCTTCTTCTTCTTCTTCTTCTCCTTCTTCTCCTTCTTCTCCTTCTTCTCCTTCTTCTCCTTCTTCTCCTTCTTCTCCTTCTTCTTCCTCCTCCCTCTCCTCCCTCTCCTTTCTCTCTTCTCTCTCTCCCTCCCTCTCTCCCTCTATCTCCCTCTCACTCTTCCCTCTCTCCTCCCTCTCTCCTCCCTCTCTCTCTCTCCTTCTCCTCTCTCTCCTCTTCCTTCTTCTCCTCCCTCTCCTTTCTCTCTTCTCTCTCCCTCCCTCTCTCTCTCCTCCCTCTCTCTTTCCCTCTGCTCTCTCTCTCCTCTCTCTCTTCCCTCTCTCTCTCCTCCCTCTCTCTTTCCCTCTCCTCTCTCTCCCCTCTCTCTCTCTCTACTCTCTCCCCTCTCTCTCTCCTCTCCTTTTCTTCTCTCTCCCCCCTCTCTCTGTGTCTCTCTCTGTGTGTCTCTTTCCTGCAGTGCCTTTGAGCAGACGGTATAAATATTTTGTTTAGGGATGAGTTCAAAACCGTTGCTTATTCTCTGTATTCTGGGTGGCTCAGAACCTCTGCATTCACTGTCATTGTTATAAGGGGAGGTTTCAAGACCAACAGTAACTTTGGTCTGTGGGTAGAAGCATAGATGTGTAGAAAGCAGGTTGCTGCCGTGTCAGTAATATTCCCTGCCCTGGGCCCAAGACCCCCCAAGGCTTGGGTTGTTAGCCAGACCACAGTCCCAGATATGATCCCCTCCACAGCCATGGGCTTCCAACTCCAGCCAGGGGTTATTACAATTTATTTTATTTTTTTAGCTGATACGTAAGAATATATTGTTTCAGTGATTTGCTGATAAAATGGGCGGTGCTTAAACCCAGATAAACACACCCCTCTCTTCAAACATGCACCATTTGTTGATCATGAAAACTTGTAGCTTTCTGGTCAACCTACCAACTCACAACAGAATGCCAGAACTCTGAATCCTTCTCTAACTATAACATTCTTTCCATGTGGCGTTTCCTATGTGGTGTTTTCAAGTTTTGGAAGTGACATGGGCTAACTATACTGCTTTAGCATAGACATTCTAGATGTCTTCTCATATTCTACTACCTATTTAGACCTTCATACTGAATACATTCTAATGGGGCATAAAACTGCTTATAGTTAGCCTTGTAGGCTTTCTGGTGCAATGACAGCTGGCTAGCTGACCATCCAAGATATGAGAGTTCTTATTAGGCTAATTGG
This sequence comes from Mus caroli, assembly GCF_978045245.1. Classification (NCBI taxonomy): domain Eukaryota; kingdom Metazoa; phylum Chordata; class Mammalia; order Rodentia; family Muridae; genus Mus; species Mus caroli. The sequence goes on from NW_028227271.1 coordinate 9,055,739, forward strand.
CTGTCACAGATTGCCCCACACACCTCTCTGTCATTTTTGGTGGCTGGCTGGAGCTTATTTGGATGGTTCCCTTGAGGCTAGCTGGACAGTATTTTAGAAAGACTCTGGTTATCTTTTTATAAGTAAGCATCAGGAAACTAGGATTCTCTAATCCAGGGCCAGGGCCTCAAGGGTTCCTGGGCGATCAAATTTGAAATGGCTTCTCTGAGAGAAGATGCCATGGAATTGGCTAGGATTGCTATTTGGACTTCAGGCAAAGCATCATTAAACCAGCCTCAAATATTGAATTTCTTTCTGACATTCATTTTGCTATGTAGTAACAGTAGATCAGATCAGACACTAACATAGCTGGGATACAATAGAAGGTTCTTTGGAGTGTGACCTTTCTGATGTGATGATAGCAGGCTAGCTGACCATCCACGAAACCAGAGTTCCTATTAGGACCATTGGCTGACTCAGAATGTTCTTTAAGTACAGCACATACACTTGCATTGCCCTGTCGACAGTAAAGTAGTTTAAAGTAAATTTCACTGTGGCAACATTGAAATATGGGTTACAAATGGATTTGAAGAAAGAATACTTTGCTTATGTAAATTCTGACATTCTACAAAAATATAGGGGGATGTCCAACCATGACAACCAATGTTCTTTCAGACCCACACAGTCTTCTTTGGTACCATGTGAAATCCTCTGCTAACAGAATCATGTAGCAAAACTAACAGCATGTTCCAAATGGCATTTTCCCTCTTGGGGCTACATTTGAGAAAAAACAAAACAAACAAAACAAAACAAAACAGGATTTCCAAAAGGTCGAAAGGAAAGAACCTAACGAAGCAGAGCCTGGCCAAAGGCATAAACGTTTATACATTCTTGGAGTGTTAATTCTCACAAAATGCTTCCTGAAAACAGGAACATGCAGTCTGTCTGTAGTCAAATATCATTTGGTGAAGACGGAGCCTTCCCTACTTTAAATTCTGTAACTTGCTGCCAACGGAGCATGAAAAATAAGTTTTGTTTGTAGAGTCACGGTGAAGGACCACTGTGGCACAGGGACACAATGAACTGACCCCGTCTTCTATGCTTCTGGCTCTCTTCCCAGGCTACTGCATGCATGCAGGTTAAGTTCCTAACACCAAGCAGAGCTGGGCCACACAGCATAGCCTCATCGATCTAATTTGACATTGTTTTTTGTTGGGTCTTCAACATGGCTCCTGTTTATAAGCTGGTGTTAGTTTTCAAATCTCAAAAAGGGAGATGAGAATTCTATTCCTCATAGACACCATATGGGGATTACATGAGCCAGCACATGGGAAGGACTTTTCAAAGAGTGGGTATTGAGAGGGGACTTCCTGTATTAGGCTGTCAAATCATCCCTCTTTTCTTCCACTAGCCCCTCCTTTATATAGCAAACAAGTATTACCCATGGGATAACTTGAAAGCAGAGCCCTGGTGCAAGAAAAACTAATTAATCTACCCAATAAATCTAGCACTTTTGCAAAAGCAATTTGGGGTTCTGGCTCACCGAGTCGTGCACTACAGTCGTAGCAGTTGATACCTAGCAAGGACTTTGCTGTAGGAATTGGTATATGGTATTAAGAATACTCCTGGGAAAAGGAGACTTGTATAATGTCTTTTTATTGGTTATTTTATTTATTTACATTTCAAATGCTATATCCCTTCCTGGTTTCTCCTCTGCAAACCCCCTATCACATTCCCCCTCAGCCTGCTGCTATGAGGGTGCTCCCCCATATACCCACTCACTCCGACCTCATTGCCCTAGTATTCCCCTACACTGGGGCATCGAGCCTTCACAGACCAAGGGCCTCCCCTCCCATTGATGCCAGATAAGGCAATCCTCTGCTCCATATGTGGCTGGAGACATGGGTCCCTCCATGTATACTCTTTGGTTGGTGTTTAATTCCTGGAAGCTCTGTGGGGAGGGTCTGTTTGGTAGATATTGTTGTTCTTCCTATGTGGTTGCAAACCCCTTCAGGCCTTTCAGTCCTTCCCCTAATTCCTCCATTAGGGTCCCCTGCTCAGTCCTATGGTTGGATTGGATCCAATGTGTTAATATTAGTCTCTAGAAGAAGAAATGGGCTTAAGAGGTCCTGCATCTAGAGTCCATTCAGTTCATCATTAAAACAAAACCAAGGGACCCAGGACTTAGAACCCTGGCCTATATGATGCTTGGTATTTCTTAGGAAGAGCTCCTGCCTTATGAGAACAAAGCACAGATATGCAGCTTAGGAACTCAGGCATAGGACACTTTTTAATTCTTTATTAAATGTATGAAGAGCTGTCAGTTCAGTGCTATGAAGCAACACACATAATTAATGAACTTCATTAAGGAATTGATTCATATCCTCTTTAAGGTCCTTGCACATATTCATAATTGCTATTTTTTTTCATAGCAGCCTTATTTATTTATTTATTTATTTATTTTTAAACACAACTCTCTTTTATTTATTTTTTTTTGATTTTTAATATTTTTATTACATATTTTCCTCAATTACATTTCCAATGCTATCCCAAAAGTCCCCCATAGCGCCCCCCACTTCCCTACCCACCCATTCCCATTCTTTTGGCCCTGGCATTCCCCCATATTGGGGCATATAAAGTTTGCAAGTCCAATGGGCCTCTCTTTCCATTGATGGCCGACTAGGCCATCTTTCGATACATATGCAGCTAGAGACAAGAGCTCCGGGGTTCTGGTTAGTACATCATGTTGTTCCAACAATAGGGTTGCAGATCCCTTTAGCTCCTTGGGTACTTTCTCTAGCTTCTCCATTGGGAGCCCTGTGATACATCCAATAGCTGACTGTGAACATCCACTCCTGTGTTTGCTAGGCCCCGGCATCGTCTCACAAGAGACAGCTATATTTGGGTCCTTTCAGCAAAATCTTGCTAGTGCATGCAATGGTGTCAGCGTTTAGAAGCTGATTATGGGATGGATCCCTGGATACGGCAGTCTCTAAATGGTCCATCCTTTCATCACAGCTCCAAACTTTGTCTCTGTAACTCCTTCCCTGGGTGTTTTGTTCCCAATTCTAAGAAGGTGCACAGTGTCCACACTTTGGTCTTCATTCTTCTTGAGTTTCATGCGTTTATCAAATTGTATCTTATATCTTGGGTATCCTAAGTTTTGGGCTAATATCCACTTATCAGTGAATACATATTGTGTGAGTTCTTTTGTGATTGTGTTACCTCACTCAAGATGATGCCCTCCAGGTCCATCCATTTGGCTAGGAATTTCATAAATTCATTCTTTTTAATAGCTGAGTAGTACTCCATTGTGTAAATGTACCATAATTTCTGTATCCATTCCTCTGTTGAGGGACATCTGGGTTCTTTCCAGCTTCTGGCTATTATAAATAGGGCTGCTATGAACATAGTGGAGCATGTGTCCTTTTTACCGGTTGGGACATCTTCTGGATATATGCCCAGGAGAGGTATTGCTGGATCCTCCGGTAGTACTATGTCCAATTTTCTGAGGAACCGCCAAACTGATTTCCAGAGTGGTTGTACAAGCTTGCAATCCCACCAACAATGGAGGAGTGTTCCTCTTTCTCCACATCCTCGCCAGCATCTGCTGTCACCTGAATTTTTGATCTTAGCCATTCTGACTGGTGTGAGGTGGAATCTCAGGGTTGTTTTGATTTGCATTTCCCTGATGATTAAGGATGTTGAACATTTTTTCAGGTGTTTCTCTGCCATTCGGTATTCCTCAGGTGAGAATTCTTTGTTCAGTTCTGAGCCCCATTTTTTAATGGGGTTATTTGACTTTCTGGAGTCCACCTTCTTGAGTTCTTTATATATATTGGATATTAGTCCCTTATCTGATTTAGGATAGGTGAAGATCCTTTCCCAATCTGTTGGTGGTTTTTTTGTCTTATTGATGGTGTCTTTAGCCTTGCAGAAGCTTTGTAGTTTTATGAGGTCCCACTTGTCAATTCTCGATCTTACAGCACAAGCCATTACTGTTCTATTCAGGAATTTTTCCCCTGTGCCCATATCTTCAAGGCTTTTCCCCACTTTCTCCTCTATAAGTTTCAGTGTCTCTGGTTTTATGTGAAGTTCCTTGATCCACTTAGACTTGACCTTAGTACAAGGAGATAGGAATGGATCGATTCGCATTCTTCTACATGTTAACAACCAGTTGTGCCAGCACCATTTGTTGAAAATGCTGTCTTTCTTCCACTGGATGTTTTTAGCTCCCTTGTCGAAGATCAAGTGACCATAGGTGTGTGGGTTCATTTCTGGGTCTTCAATTCTATTCCATTGGTCTATTTGTCTGTCACTATACCAGTACCATGCAGTTTTTATCACAATTGCTCTGTAGTAGAGCTTTAGGTCCGGCATGGTGATTCCACCAGAGGTTCTTTTATCCTTGAGAAGAGTTTTTGCTATCCTAGGTTTTTTGTTATTCCAGATGAATTTGCAGATTGCACTTTCTAATTCGTTGAAGAATTGATTTGGAATTTTGATGGGGATTGCATTGAATCTGTAGATTGCTTTTGGCAAGATAGCCATTTTTACAATGTTGATCCTGCCAATCCATGAGCATGGGAGATCTTTCCATCTTCTGAGATATTCTATAATTTCTTTCTTCAGAGACTTGAAGTTTTTATTATACAGATCTTTCACTTCCTTAGTTAGAGTCACGCCAAGATATTTTATATTATTTGTGACTATTGAGAAGGGTGTTGTTTCCCTAATTTCTTTCTCAGCCTGTTTATTCTTTGTGTAGAGAAAGGCCATTGATTTGTTTGAGTTAATTTTATATCCAGCTACTTCACCGAAGCTGTTTATCAGGCTTAGGAGTTCTCTGGTGGAATTTTTAGGGTCACTTATATATACTATCATATCATCTGCAAAAAGTGATATTTTGACTTCATCTTTTCCAATTTGTATCCCTTTGATCTCCTTTTGTTGTCGAATTGCTCTGGCTAGGACTTCAAGTACAATGTTGAATAGGTATGGAGAAAGTGGACAGCCTTGTCTAGTCCCTGATTTTAGAGGGATTGCTTCAAGCTTCTCACCATTTACTTTGATGTTGGCTACTGGTTTGCTGTAGATTGCTTTTATCATGTTTAGGTATGGGCCTTGAATTCCTGATCTTTCCAAGACTTTTATCATGAATGGGTGTTGGATCTTGTCAAATGCTTTTTCCGCATCTAACGAGATGACCATGTGGTTTTTGTCTTTGAGTTTGTTTATATACTGGATTACGTTGATGGATTTCCGTATATTGAACCATCCCTGCATCCCTGGGATGAAACCTACTTGGTCAGGATGGATGATTGTTTTGATGTGTTCTTGGATTCGGTTAGCAAGAACTTTATTGAGGATTTTTGCATCAATATTCATAAGGGATATTGGTCTGAAGTTTTCTATCTTTGTTGGGTCTTTTTGTGGTTTAGGTATCAGAGTAATTGTGGCTTCATAGAATGAGTTGGGTAGAGTACCTTCTGATTCTATTTTGTGGAATAGTTTGTGAAGAACTGGGATTAGATCTTCTTTGAAGGTCTGATAGAACTCTGCACTAAACCCATCTGGTCCTGGGCTTTTTTTAGTTGGGAGACTATTAATGACTGCTTCTATTTCTTTGGGGGATATAGGGCTGTTTAGATCATTAACCTGATCTTGATTCAACTTTGGTACCTGGTATCTGTCTAGGAACTTCTCCATTTCATCCAGGTTCTCCAGTTTTGTTGAGTATAGCCTTTGGTAGAAGGATCTGATGGTGTTTTGGATGTCTTCAGGATCTGTTGTTATGTCTCCTTTTTCATTTCTGATTTTGTTAATTAGGATGCTTTCCCTGTGCCCTCTAGTGAGTCTGGCTAAGGGTTTATCTATCTTGTTGATTTTCTCAAAGAACCAGCTCCTTGATTGGTTGATTCTTTGAATAGTTTTTCTTGTTTCCACTTGGTTGATTTCGCCCCTGAGTTTGATTATTTCCTGCTGTCTACTCCTCTTGGGTTAATTTGCTTCCTTTTGTTCTAGTGCTTTTAGGTGTGTTGTCAAGCTGCTAATGTGTGCTCTCTCTAGTTTCCTTTTGGAGGCACTCAGAGCTATGAGTTTTCCTCTTAGAAATGCTTTCATTGCGTCCCATAAGTTTGGGTATGTTGTGGCTTCATTTTCATTGAACTCTAAAAAGTCCTTAATTTCTTTCTTTATTCCTTCCTTGACCAAGGTATCATTGAGAAGAGTGTTGTTCAGTTTCCACGTGAAGGTTGGCTTTCTATTATTTATTTTGTTATTGAAGATCAGCCTTAGTCCATGGTGATCTGATAGGATGCATGGGACAATTTCAATATTTTTGTATCTGTTGAGGCCTGCTTTGTGACCAATTATGTGGTCAATTTTGGAGAAGGTACCATGAGGTGCTGAGAAGAAGGTATATCCTTTTGTTTTAGGATAGAATGTTCTGTAGATATCTGCCAGATCCATTTGATTCATAATTTCTCTTAGTTTCACTCTGTCCCTGTTTAGTTTCTGTTTCCATGATCTGTCCATTGGTGAAAGTGGTGTGTTGAAGTCTCCCACTATTATTGTATGAGGTGCAATGTGTGCTTTGAGATTTACTAAAGTTTCTTTAATGAATGTGGCTGCCTTTGTATTTGGAGCATAGATATTCAGGATTGATAGTTCCTCTTGGAGGATTTTACCTTTGATGAGTATGAAGTGTCCCTCCCTGTCTTTTTTAATGACTTTGGGTTGGAAGTCAATCTTATCAGATATTAGAATGGCTACTCCAGCTTGTTTCTTCATGCCATTTGCTTGGAAAATTGTTTTCCAGCCTTTCATTCTGAGGTAGTGTCTATCCTTTTCTCTGAGATGAGTTTCCTGTAAGCAGCAAAATGTTGGGTCTTGTTTGTGTAGCCAGTTTGTTAGTCTATGTCTTTTTATCGGGGAGTTGAGTCCATTGATATTAAGAGATATTAAGGAAAAGTAATTGTTGTTTCCTGTTATTATTGTTGTTAAAGTTGGCATTTTGTTCTTGTGGCTGTCTTCTTTTAGGTTTGTTGAGGGATTACCTTCTTGTTGTTTCTAGGGCGTGGTTCCTGTCCTTGTATTGTTTTTTTTCTGTTATTATCCTTTGAAGGGCTGGATTCGTGAAGAGATAATGTGTGAATTTGGTTTTGTCGTGGAATACTTTGGTTTCTCCATCTATGTTAATTGAGAGTTTGGCTGGGTATAGTAGCCTGGGCTGGAATTTATGTTCTTTTAGTGTCTGTATAACATCCGTCCAGGATCTTCTGGCTTTCATAGTCTCTGGTGAAAAATCTGGTGTAATTCTGATAGGCTTGCCTTTATATGTTACTTGGCCTTTTTCTCTTACTGCTTTTAGTATTCTATCTTTTTTTAGAGCATTTGTTGTTCTGATTATAATGTGTCGGGAGGTATTTCTTTTCTGGTCCAGTCTATTTGGAGTTCTGTAGGCTTCTTGTATGTTCATGGGCATCTCTTTCTTTAGATTTGGGAAGTTTTCTTCTATAATTTTGTTGAAGATGTTTGCTGGTCCTTTGAGTTGAAAATCTTCATTCTCATCCACTCCTATTATCCGTAGGTTTGGTCTTCTCATTGTGTCCTGTATTTCTTGGATGTTTTGAGTTAGGATCTTTTTGCATTTTACATTTTCCTTGATTGTTGTGCCCATGTTCTCTATGGAATCTTCTGCACCTGAGATTCTCTCTTCCATCTCTTGTATTCTGTTGCTGATGCTCGTATCTATGGTTCCAGATTTCTTTCCTAGGGTTTCTATCTCCAGTGTTGTCTCATTTTGGGTTTTCTTTATTGTGTCTACTTCCCTTTTTAGGTCTAGTATGGTTTTTTTCATTTCCATCATCTGTTTGGATGCATAATTGCTATTTTTAAGTCCTTGTCTTTTGCTTCAACTGTACTGCACTTCGCAGAGACTACTATAATAGGGTTACTGCCTTCTGGAGGAGATATATTGTCTTGGATGTTTACATTTGGTTTTGTGTGTGTGTGTGTATGTGTGTGTGTGTGTGTGTATGTGTGTGTGTGTGTGTGTGTGTGTGTGTGTGTGTGTGTGCTAACTAGAGTCATATTTGTAGTATTTCTTGGTGTTGACATCTGGTCTTTGTTGGTTGGGTTTTTCATTGTTTGGTTGCTGTTGCTCTAGGTAGTGTGGTGTCTGTGGAGTTCTTGGTGGAGAGTGTTTCTGGGGATCAGTGGCTGACCGTGCAGAATGGATATTCTGCAGAGAGGGCTGAGGGGGTTGTGGAAAAGAGCTAAACAAGGTCTATTCCAGGAGGTATAGTTCCAAGGAACTCAACCCACACAATTAAAAAGGACTCGTTTCTACTAGCCACTATGTATAGTGGCAATTGAATGGAGTATAAGCATATTTACCACTTACCTTAAAGCAGTGTGGGAAGGGAAGAAGTGTTAAACGGTAAGATGCAGCTGTTTCAGGGACATGTTATTGGCTTCTGGATAATTTGAACTAGACAATTTAAAAATAGCAGTTAGAAAACAAACATAGTGTTCTTTCTAAGTCTCTGAAACAAAATACTCAAAAGAAGCAACTCCAAGAAAAAAATGATTTATTTGGGCTCATGATTTCAGTCCATCCTGGTGGGGGGGAGACATGGCAGGGCAGCTGGACTGGTGGCAGCAGGAACGTGTGGTAGAGATCGTTCACATCATGAGATTTGGAAGCCATAAATGAGTCTGGGCAGGGTACAGTCTTCAGAAGTCCACCCCTAGTGAACCCTGACAGGTCCTACCTTCTTCCCAAGGTTCCATTGCCTCCTAAACCATCCTATCAGCTGAGGAGAAAGGGTTCACTGAAGAGTTCACACTAGAAGCCTGTGAGGGACATTTGAAACTAAAATCATAACAAGTTGTAATGCTTGCTGTATGCTATGCAAAGCTGTCATGTTGCTATGTATCCATCTACCTATTCATTCATCCATCCATTCATTCATCACTCATTTATTCATTTATGTCTGCATTCATTAAGTGGACACTTACTAAAGGTGCTGTTGAGAGATGGCTACAAAGCTTGGTCTTTGCTGACACATGGGCTCTGAAATGCTATACTCTGTGTGTGTCCAGGCATTGGTGTTTACGGCTTCTCAGAATAACACAGCACATTGTACCTGTCAAAACTTGGCTTTCGTGTAGGAAGTGCTAGTTAAAACAGACATTTGTTTGGCAACACAAGCCAAAACAAAAGCTCCTGAGTACTCCATTTGGAGAAGACCACTAAAGAAAGGATGCTCTACCTGGTTCTTCATCAGCTAATCAAGGTGATCTGATGTCACTGGCTTCCGGGGAAGCACCGATTGTCTTTCCTTCCTATACAACAAAGGAAACTGACCATGCTGAAAGAGGTGCCAACAAAGATAGCTGTCCTCACCACGGAGGGATGAATACTGCTACCACTCATGATTCTAGGCTAGATGAGTCCCCTCCTGCTGTGGATTATCTCTGTTGGCTGTGCCTGCATGTGCTCGACAAGAGTCTTATTACCACTGCAGAGAGGCTAAGGCTGACTATGTCTGTGGATCTACGTTCTTTCTCCCTCTCTAATCTTATATTTTGCTTCTGGCTCCAAAGATGCAGGACTAAGTGTGTCCTTTGGATGCAAAAGGACATCTGATCCTCCATCCTTCAACCAAGGTGATCACTTCCAAGCAGCTGGTGTCCTCAGAAAAATTCTTGAACACCTTGGCAGGAGGAGAAAAGAGCTCACAGCACTTATTTAAGCATTCCTATCCACAGGGGCATCTCGCTGGGGTAATCTAATCAGCTGCCAGACAGCCAAGTCTCCCATAGCTTATGGTCAGCTAGTGCCCAGGCTCCTAGGAAGATGGCAGAGGGGACTGAGTTGACAGATTGGTTTTGCTCTCTTAATAAGCACAAATTAACTGATTTTTCTGGGAAAAAAAAAAACCACTCTAGGTTCTGACAAGGAATACATCATTCATAATAGGACACACTTGTAAGGCCACACTTGTTCTTTATAAATGCTTATGGTCCAGCCTGCCTAGTCCAGTTTATTACTAGTTGTTATTTTTGTTGTTTTTCTTTTGTCATAATGACACAGCCTCAGCATTTTCTTTAAAATACAAACTCAAGAGCTCAGAAAACAAAGGCAATCTCAACAGCAACTGGCTTCTACTGCTTTGTCATTCTGTGTACTGGTTAATGCATCCTCCATTGCAAATGATGTGTGTGTGTGTGTGCGTTCATGAATGAGCATGAATCAAAAGATGTTAACATTTGGTAATGACTGACTTAATTTCCATTCGGACCCCTATTAGCTGGCTAGGGCATTTTCTCATACCTGTAAGTTTCAGTATATTCTGATCTTGTTATGTTTCCATTCACCCAACGTAAACGAGCAAGTAAATCAAGCAAAGCATTGAACATCAGAAGCGCTCTCTCTCTCTCTCTCTCTCTCTCTCTCTCTCTCTCTCTGTCTTTTCTGTCTGTCTGTCTGCCTGCCTGCATCCTGAAGTGCTGTAGACTGCAGCTGAGGCCTTGAGCAGGCTGAGCGTATGCCAGAGAGGCTCTGCCCACTTGGCTTGTGTTCCTCATGTGTGCTCTGTGGCCCTACTTCTGCTTCTTACTAGATGCCCCACTTTCAACTTACAATGAACTGTCGTGGGGCCTGTTCAACCTGCAATGGGATTTGATAGAACTTGGGCTGTGATGAGAAGATTGAATGGTGTGATCACATTGGACAAGGTGCCCAGCCCAACTGTAAATGAATATGATGGCAACTCTTAAAGCAACAGTGCCTTAAAGTGCAAAAGAGCCTGTATTGCAGACAGTGTGGCCCTGTGCCAAGAACCTAAGCATCAGTGTTGTAAATACCCACGAGGGCATGGTATTCTAAACAATGTTCAGCACCACTAAGGTGGCCCAGCATCTTTAGGTCTGCTCATTTTATGGCCTAATTGGAGGCAAAGTTTCTTTCCCTAAAATTTGGACCTGTTTTAAATTTGCTTCTGCTGTAGGCTTACCTCTACTTAAACATGACAATCTTTCTCACTGACTGGGGTATTGATTAGAACAGTATTTCTATGTGTGAAATGGTGCTCATTAATCATCCTGCACGCTCTCTCTCTCTCTCTCTCTCGCTCTCGCTTTCTCGCTCTCTCGCTCTCTCTCCCCCCTTTCCTTCCTCCCTCCCTCTGCCTCTCCCTCTCCCCTCCCTCTTCCCTCCCTCTCCCCTCTCTCTGCGTGTCTTCGGCTCTATGTGTATTTCCTGCTCTATGTGTGTGTGCGCACATTTAGGCACACTTACAAATGACTACGAGCATCCATGTGTGTGGTAGGAAGCACAAGATACCCTAACTTGAAGTAAATCCCAGCATGTCCCTGACCCTTGGGCCCTTTAAAGTGCTATTCACATTTAGTTTCCCATCCTACCCTATAAGTTTCTATTTCTACTGTCTTCCATGTGACTAACGCCTCCAGATGACCCCCCCCACACACACACACACACATTGCCCTTAGAAATAAGGAGGCTCTCCAGAGGACTGAGATGATTTCTTTAGACTCTCCCATGACAGGGGCAGGAGGGTTATCCTTGTGTAACACTGTAAATGTTAATTTTTAACCCCATCCAAATGTTCATTGTTTCTGGTACGTTTTCATGATTGAGGAAAGAAGGCACTTGGTAATGTAAGAGCCTCACACATGAAGGACAAAGCCATATGAACAAAGAGACTGTGTTTTTCACTGTGGTGGTGACAGCTACAGCTCTAGCACTGGAGATTGTGACAGCCTACCATCTGGAGTAGCTGGTCAGTTTCTGTAGAGTGCTAAGTTGAACAGGTACAAGAAGGGTGACAACCCCTGCATGTAGTTGTTTATGTTTTTTTAAACTTATTGATTCTTTGTTAATTTCATACCAAGCACCCCAGTCCACTCACCTCCCCATCCTTCTATACCCACCCTCCACCCTTGCAACCTCCCCACCAAAAGAAAACAAAAACAAAAACCCAAAATAAAACAAGAAAACAAACAGACAAAAGCAACGCACCCCACTGTGCAGGCTTTGGTGTGTCGGTGTGTCACACAGTATAACCTTTTGCTCAAAAAGCTCTACTTGCAAGTGTTCACGGCAATGAGTCACTCGCCTGGTTCAAGACCTCTGCCTGCTGCTACTCTATCAATACTGGATCTTCACCAGGACTCTTCTTAGATACCCTGTTGTTGCCCTGCGCCACGGAGATCCTGTCACTTTGGCTCTGTAGAACCAGTCCCTTCATGTGCTCTAGCAGTTCACAGATGCAGTTATATGTTGGGGGATCTGGGCCTGGGTGGTAGCTGAGTTGGATAGGCTACCCATTCTGCTGAGCCTATACCATCAGAGCCAGCTCTCCAGCACTGCCCCAAAAGGCAAGGGGTGAGGACACCTCTCCTGCCCTCATGCCCTCGGGCTAGCTCACCCATGCCTCTACTGCACTGCTCAGGTTCGGTGCAGGGCTCTCTAGCCAGTGAAAGGCAAGGCCAGCTCTCCCAAGTGCTACAGCCAGTTTACCCACACTCATGCTCTCGGGATCAACTTACCTGGACCCATGCCACTAGGGCATTTTTTTATATATATACATTTTTCTTTATTCTCCTGCTTGGGTGTACATGATCAGTTTCCCAGGTTTCCACTGGGTTCTTACTCCAACTGTTGAAGAAACAATGTGACAGTTACTTTACCTATTGTGGTGGTTTGAATATGCTTGGTCCAGGGAGTGGCACTATTAAGAGGTATGGCCTTGTTGGAGGAAGTGTATCTCTGTGGTGGTGGATTTTGCAGAAACCAGTCTTCTGTTTGCCTTAGGAGTGAGATGGAGAACTCTCAGCTCCTCCAGCATCATGTCTGCCTGGATGCTGCCTTGCTGGAGAAGGTGTGTCACTATGGGTATGGGCTTTAATACCCTAGTCCTAGCTGCCTGGAAGCCAGTCTTCTCGTAATGGCCTTCAGATGAAGATGTAGAACTCTCATCTCCTCCTGCACCATGCCTGCCTGGAGGCTGCCATGCTTCCTGCCATGATGATAATGGACTGAACTTCCAAACCTGTGAGCCAGTCCCAATTAAATGTTGTCCTTATGAGGGTTGCCTCGGTCATGGTGTCTGTTCACAGCAATAAAACCCTAAGACACTTGTCAAATCTGTCAATCCCAATTATACACTCAGAGATAGAGAAAAGAGCACAGGGCTGGCCCTTAGGGCCAATAGACTTACTATATCAGACTTCAAGCAGGAAGCTCTTGAATATTATCCACTCTAACGAGAAAACATAAGGTACCTGGAGTCACTACCTGAATCACTTGTCAGTAGTCTTTAGAGAGTCCCAGAATTCTCTTTACCTCAACAAAGGGCCACTGGCCTGTTAGAAAGTAATACTAACACAACTGTTACTATGATATGTACCTTGCTGGTTTCCGTATAGTTCCTGCTGTGAGCCCAATTTTCTCTTTTGTCAGTAGGCTGAGTGTTTCAGAATGGCTTGAGGTCTAGAAACTGCACAGTTGGAGGCTTATGATCTGTAAGAACAACAGCCTTGAAACTGAGTCCTCTGCTTCAAACCTCTAGGTTAGCTAGAACTAGTAGCTTCTTATTGATTTTGCTTCTATATATCTATCTCATTTATCTTTCCAGTGTTCAAGCCCTCTTAGAGCCATGCTGTCTTTGCCAGGAGTAGAGTTACAGTGAGGCTTCCTGTTGTCTGGTGTTTATGCAGCATCAAGAAGCACTGATTGTGTCTTGCAGTTCTAACTTCCCACTGCCCTAGGCCAGGCTTTCTGCATCCATTTGCATGGTGGGCATTCGCCTTCAGAGAACTATCATTGTGGCAAAACTACTACATCACCCACAACAGCTGTGATCAGGATGTGTGTTAGGTTGTCTGTGTACTGTCTACTTTTAAGTGATACTGTTAGCCTCTTGTCTCTATCCTTCGCAAAATGGCTATCCTCTGGGCATTGCTATGGGGCTCAGTCATCCAGTGGCTCTTCTGATCTTGTGTCATAGCTCAGTTACAAGGCATGTGTTGCTCCAGAAAAGGTTGTGCTCCCAGACAATTGAACTTTCTCCAGCAGAGGCAAACCCTGAAGCCACTATATCCCCTACAGTTGGGCACACTTTGTATGAGGGATCTGGGCAGTGGATCTCCAGTTCAGCCACCAGGTATGAAGAGGTTTGATGTTGATGTTGTTATTTTAGAAGAACTATTTTTAGAGACAGCAATTACATAAACAGTGTGGGTTAGAATTGCTACTTTTGTGCATTATGTAAGAAGCCTACAGAGATTTTCTTGATTTCAACTCCAAGCTTAGGAAAAATTTCCAAGTAATATTGCATTTTGTTATATGAGTTGAGAACTTTGAAATTAATTGGTAGTTTTTATAAAGATCTGAGTTATATCAGCCTCTTTAACTGCACATTCCATTCACCTGTCCATTGCCCCAGATGCCGGTAGCAAGCACAGTAAATTCTAAATTCTGGTTAGAATGCCTCTCAAAATGGAGTCAGTGTGGTTTACTATCCTCCTGCATGCATGCAGTAATTGTGTTCAGTTCTGTGTGAGGAGCCTAAAATATTAAAGTCAAGACTAAATTGTATTAATCATTTTACTGTACTGATTGAATGTTAATGGCAATACACTGTTAGCCTGGTTTTAAAAATATGGTACATGCAATGAACTCTTTTCCTCCCTAAAATTTCTCAGTGATTTCCCATCATCCAAAGAAATGCAAAACTACCAACATGTTCAGTGCAGACTATATACTGTCTGATGCCATCCGATTTTTAAAATATGATACATAGAGTGAACTCTTTTCCTACTTAATTTTCTTAGAGATCTCACATTATCCTAAAAAATGCAAAATCGTCAACCTGTTCAGTGTGGACATGATGCCAGCCCCACCCCACCCATACCCACACCCCAGCTCAGCACCTCAAGATGGGCACCAGATATAGAGTAGGGAGTCTCATAAGAACTATAAATAACCACACGCACCATCACTGAATTGTATGTTTAAGAAAGTCTACAAACCACAGTGAAACCCATAATGGTCTGGATATAGAATATCCTCAAAGTTTCTGATGTTAAAAGCCTTATGCCCAATGTGGCACTCTTGGGAAGAGACAGATCCTTTTAGAGATAGGGTCTAGAAAAGTGGTTCTCAACCTTCCTAATGCTGCAACCCTTTAATACAGTTCCTCATGTTGTGGTAACCACCAGCCATAAAATTATTTCATTGCTAATTCATAACTGTAAGTTTGCTACTATTATAAATCATAATGTCAACGTCTGATGTGTAAGATAAATGACATACAAACCAGGACAAATACAAATATACAAATATGATATATAAATAGGACATCCAGCCCACAGGTTGAGAAGCACTGACCTAGAGGAAGGTCTGCAGATCATTGAGGGCTTGACTGTCAAGGGGCTTGTGGAACCTAAGCCCCTCCTCCTTCCTACCTTTGCTTTCTTGCCTCAAGATGAGAGAGAGCATCTGGCTCTACCAAATGCTTTATACTGCTCATTATCATTTAGCAATGCCTTCAGAGCTCCCAGAGGATTTTGATCAGCCAGAGGTTGGGTTGGAATCTACAAAACAATGAACCTTATTATCAGCATTTGATAGATCCCAGAAAGTTAACTGTTGTACTATTCATTCTATAGTCCTTTCAGAAACAGCCAGCTATAAAAGCAAAGGCAATCGTTCCCACCTTAAGAATTTTCTGGCACAGTTTCTGGCATTCATGGCGTGTTCAGTCATAACTCAGGAGCCCTGCTGTCAGCAGTGAGGTCTTTCCTCACTAACTGGCTCCTCTCGCTTGAATGTGAGATAGGCACCTGGTGCTCCTTTGCTTTATATGGTATGCTTAGTGAGAAGGACTTGAGTCAAGCCTGGGTCATCTTGTTATTCAATTTCTGCTGCTTCCCCAGCCCCAATACCATCTGATAGACAATCGAAAGGATTGGTCTGTCACAAAACACACTCAGTCCCCAAACACCAAGGTCTTGGTTGTCCTTGGGTTTTCTTTGGTCTCTCCCAGGGGTATGCTTTCTGCTTAAAACTGGACAGCTCTCTCTAGCTATGACAATATGTCGATGACTCTTGTGTGTCAGTGACCACACCTTCTCTTTTACTGGGTCTCTTGCTTTCTGCTTAAAACTGGACAGCTCTCTCTAGCTATGACAATATGTCGATGACTCTTGTGTGTCAGTGACCACACCTTCTCTTTTACTGGGTCTCTTGGGTAAAGAGACATTCTGTCTCTCTCACGCAGACAATACTTGATTCTCTTGAATTGATATACGTGGCAAGAAAATCAGCACCTTGACCCTGGCTCCTGTTGTCCTTAATGTTCAGGTTTACACTCAAGTTTTGAGGTTTGCACTATGACATAGCAAAGCCCTTATATTAAAGAAAAAAAGTAAAAATGCATCTCAGTTGTGTCTACTATCATTTGAAAGGACAGTAGGGCATGGAGCTAGGGGTAGGGTTGAATAGGAAAATTTCTAATAGTCACAGCTTGAGGCAAGTAAAGGCACATATGCAAGAGGCAGAACTACAGGACACAAGCTGTGTCTTCACCACACTTGGCTCTTCTCTGCAGTCAATGCCCTGCCAGGCCACACAATGGTAAGGCTGGCTTCAGTGCATATGCTCAGACCCTATACTATTGATTCACTCAAGGCTTTGTGCCAGGTTTCTCTTCCAGCCCATATAAAACTAATCAGATTAATGGATGTCGCTGCGGGTACTCATCAAAGGCCATTAAAATATAGGTCTTTCATGAATAATTCTAAACATTAACTCAGAGCAATTGATTACAAGAACCATGTCTTTCAGATGGGAGGAATAATTGATGTCTCTAACATGTAAATAGGCTGGTAAAAGAATCCTGAGTTACCAGTTGTCAGAGCACAGCGATAATCAGTCCATTTGGGTTTGAACGCCTCTGGTGGGTGTGTGCTTTTCAGTTTTGGCTTTCCAGAGAACCTGTAAACATGTTTGTCATCTTGACCTCACTGACCAGTCTGGCCTATGGAGTCACTGTGTCATTTGTATGTGAATCCATATAACTGAAAACTGCTGAAAAAAAAAAAAGTGTCCAGTGAGGACACAACCTTTCCTTCCTTCTAAAACAGTGGCTCTCAACCTGTGGGTCTCAACAGTGGGTTCTCAACCTGTGGGTCTCAACAGTGGGTTCTCAACCTGTGGGTCTCAACAGTGGTTCTCAACCTGTGGGTCTCAACCTGTGGCTCTCAACAGTGGTTCTCAACCTGTGGGTCTCAACAGTGGCTCTCAACAGTGGGTTCTCAACCTGTGGGTCTCAACAGTGGGTTCTCAACCATTGGGTGGTCAAATGATACTTTTCCAGGGGACAGCTCGGACCATCAGAAAACATAGATATTGACATTATGATTCATAACAGTAAGAAATTACAGTTATGAAGTAGGAACAAAAGTGATTTTGTTGAGGGTTGGGAAGGCCAATCAAGGCCAGCTGCATCTATCCTAGGAAAACTGATGAGCTTCTTACAAGGCAGAAACAATCAATGGCCAATACAATGATATGAATAGACCAGTCAATGAAAGTACCAGATAACATCTTTCCACGTGAGTACTGTTTGGGAAAGGAATGCTAGGTCATCCTGATTTTCTGGCATATTTTACACACTGTTTATTCACAAATTGAAGAATCTAATTTGTTCCAAGGTAATTTTATGGCTATTAAAAAAATCTAATAGTTGTGGATTTGTGCTTTTCCCGATTTGACCAATATTCTCTCTCTCAAATTATATGAAATCATCCTAGAGTAACTTTTTAGGTATAGATCTTTTCTACTGTCCTGAGCTCAAGGTCATTTGGACAATATGCATAAAGGAGTCAAAGCGAGTACATCTGTAAGCTGTATTGCGAAACCACGATCCTGACTTACAGTGTTATTTATTCTACAAAGTACCATGCAGCTTCCTGGAAATATTGCCCTGATTCCATGGGATTTAGGGTGAGTTCTTTCTAGACATTCAAGACTGGGGTGACATTCTGACTCAGAAATGGGTACCTAGGCAGCATGAAAATACAGCAGAAAGAACTAAAGGGCCGGGCTCAGGTGTTTGTATCATTTCTTTAAATGCTAGAGACATAGCCCATGCACTTCAGGATTCGTGAAAGGAGGAGGCTTACTGACAAGATGAGAAAGTCCCCAGAAGAGAATCTTGGAAAGCAGTTGCAGAAGGAAGGCAATGAATGATTCAGAGTCTTAGGAAATGCTGGAGAGTCCGTCTGGCCCCGCAGCTCTGAAGGATTACAGCCATTGATTTCAGAGAACATAGCCACTTGCTTTAAGCTAAGAGATCTAAACTGTAAAAAGTGGAAAAGGTTTAGATTTCAGTTTGTAGTGTTCAAAGCAAGGTGGTGAGAGGGGAACTTAGGAGCAAACAGCCTACTGGTCTTCCATGGCTTCCTCTCCTGGGGCTGCAGGTGAGAAGCAGAAGCAGGGAAGCTGAATGGTTCTGCTGAGGGCTGCTGGCCCTGCAGGGACCTGGTGGTATTTACCCCAGCCCCACCCCCTGCATCCTTCAAGACTTGCTGCTCCTCACAGTACTCTGTCACAATCACAGTCTTACTGATCTTCTTCAAAACCCTGTGAGGTGCCGCCATTCTTCCATGAGGACAAAGCACCAGGTGCCCAGGGCAGCATCTTCATCTCCAGTGTTAAAATAATCACTTTAAGTGGTCATTAGGAAATACTGTTAAGAGCCAGAGCTCGCATACAAATTATGTTTCCTAGAACTAATAATTAGTTAAATGTTTTTTTCTTTGTTTGTTTGCTGTGTTTAAATGTTCAAAATGATTTATTTCTCCTACATCATTCAGAACATTCTGTCTACCCTCCTCCAGAACAGTGAAAGCTTCAAGGAAACCAATTCCGGAGATAGACATTGTGCTGGTACCAATTTGTGTTGTGGTTTTATGACTGCACTTAAAACACCTGGCAATGAACTCACGGTGGCTTCCATTTAATTCAGCCTTGTCTGTTTCAATCATGTGATTGAGCTTGTAAATTGCATCCCAGCAGGCTGCAGGAACTCCTGTTAAATACTTAACTTAGGTTCTTGAGATGTAATAGCCAGAAATCAAGCATCTTGTGTTTCTGTAACTGTCCCTAAGTCATCCATCAAA
Organism: Mus caroli; assembly: GCF_978045245.1. Taxonomy (NCBI): domain Eukaryota; kingdom Metazoa; phylum Chordata; class Mammalia; order Rodentia; family Muridae; genus Mus; species Mus caroli. Next base: position 9,074,936 of record NW_028227271.1, read on the forward strand.
GAACGTGTTGGAAACAAATAGTTTCCGTGTGTGTGTGTGTGTGTGTGTGTGTGCGCGCGCGCGCGCGTGCGCGAGTGTGTTTGTAGAAACTACTGTAACGGGAAAATTAGAGCATTTGGGCATCAGAGACATGTTTCAAATCCTGATTTGATTAGATTTGTGATCTTGGGCATCTCAACAAAACATCCCTGATCCTCAAATTCATTGTAGAGTGTAATTAACCCTGTTTACCTCCTATGGTGATGGTTAATTTGAGAATTAAATAAGATAATTAATTTGCATATAGAAAATATTCAGAATGATGGCCTCATTTGCCTGACAATTGAGGGAAGGTTTGGGTGGGAGTAATAAATCTACAAAGGCTGGGATCCCCTACAAAATTGTTACCATAATTCTGTTTCTTGTTCCACTGGTGCTCCTGAGGGATCTAAATCCCAGTGGCCACTGATAGTGACACACTGGCCAGTGACGTCTGTCTGTTTTTCCCTTAGTCTTTCAGAAGGGTTGAGTTTCTACTCCTTGTCTTTCTCATCTCGTACTGTATACCAACTTGGACTACTTACCTTTGACATGTGGTTCCTAGCTTTGCTTTTTCCCCTCCCAGATAGTACCAGGGACAGATATGTCTATGGGCAGACGTAAAACGACTTCAACACTAAGCCCACTCAAGAAAAAAAAACAAAAAACAAAACAAACAAAAAAAAAAAAACCAGCCAACCACTTATGTAACCCTTTTGACTGGACACATCTTTCTGAATGTATTACCTATCCTACCAGAGGACTGGACTCACAAGATGTGAATGATGAAGTTGCTTTTAAAAGCCCTTCATCCCTCCTTATGGTTTTAAAGCTTGTGCACAGTAAAACGGGCATTGGGTCTCCACCATCTGCCTCTCCTTCTCTTTCTATTGTGAGTTTCCACCTCTTCCTGCTCATCCTCAACAAGCTCTTTGGTTGTTCAGAAGATAGGTCATTTACAAGATGCCTCGACTGCAGCAAACCAAAAACTCAGGAGCTTGATCTGTATATGTACCAATCTCCAATCTGCCTAATCCTTTGTATGGTATATTTTTATAGGCCAATGTAAGCATCAGCCAGGGGAATGACAGTGCATCATCTGCAAGTCTGAGATGCCCTTGCTTGTTCGCAAGTACAGCTGGCTCACACACCACAGGCATGTTCTTTGAGACAAAGCTAGAGGAAATCAGGCCAGACAGAACAGTGAGTCGGGCTATTGACTCAGCAAGAACATCGCCGCAAAATCTCCTAGGAAGTTGCAAGGCCAGCAGTTGTCTTAAAAATAGTGACCAGTTCTAAGGGAGGACAGATAAACAATAAACAGTGGTAGTGTTCTGGGGTCTTGAATAATCGAGTTGGCATCAAGGGGTTATCCACTAAAAGTTATTTACTGCCACTGTCTATTTCATATTTCATATTGGGTCATTTTGGTGACCAAGAGGGCAGTCAGAGAGTGCAGTGGAAGGCTTATGAGCCCCCTGGGTGACGTGAAGCAGGTTGATCCCACTCCTGCCTTTCCTACTAAGTGCTTGGAGAGCTTCTACACATTAGACATGAAACCGGACACTGTGAGAATTGATTGGCCCACAGGGAGAAGAGAGAAGAAATCATTCTTAACAGCCCTAGTCAGTCAGTGCTGATCTTAGGCCCTAAATGGCAAAGGAACACCATAAGTAGCCACCATGTAGAGAAGATGAGTGGCTAGCTATGGCTTTGTAAATACAAATTGCCATATGATGGAGAGGGTTGTTTCTAAGTGTATGTTATCAGGTCTAAATTCATAGTGTTTATTTAATTTTCTAATTAAATTATTAATGAATGCTCTATAAATATGTTACATTGTGTCAAATTAGTCCAAATTCTGCCCTGCATGGAAAAGAGTGCAATTACAGAACAGTAGGAACACAATTGTCTGCAGTCCTTAAGTACCACTGCAATCAAGGTATTTCCATTTTTACACTTTCAGAACTATCAGTTGATGTTTTTAAATATTTAGTTTAACTCTTCCAATTTTTGTGTTTGCTTATGTATGTCTCTTTTTCACACTCCTATTAAGAGCAGTCTATTTGGTGTTCCAAACATTCCATGGAGTCATAACCCGCTGCCGTCTAGCTCAGGATCCAGGACTAGATGGGAAGAGATGGAATTTTGAGTTCATAGTCCTTACTTTGTAGACATAATATCTAAGAGGTGTAGGGAGGGAAGGAGGGGCCTCTGTGTGGATGAAAGACAAGATCCAGGATACACAGCTGGGTGGTTATGGCCTCAGTAGTTTCAGATCTTGCTCAATTATGAAGATACCATCCCTGGAGATTACTCCATTCGGTACTGAATATATCTAAACATGAAATGTATATTTTTGTAACCAACAGCCTTTCTAGACTCTTCATAAAAAATCAGAAGCATCATGCTTTTAAGGCTTATTAAATTTTTTTTGTCTATCTTATTTCTGCTAATTTGATCAACCCATTAAACAGGTCTCCTCTAATACCCACATTAAAAGTCTCTAATGACAGGTTCAGAAAGTATCCATATGAATAATAAACATCTACCTTTAAAATCAATTTTCTTATGAGAAAATGATTTTTCAGAATTAATAAAAATATGGCCCCAGGTAGCATGATTCGCTTGTCCCACAGCTAAGAATTCAGTTCTGTAGGCTCTGCATATGTGGGTAGAAATTACTCATGTCAGAATAGCATTTCTTTGGCCAGAGCTGTCAGTGGTTCCTATAGTTAGCTTGTCCTCTGTATTTTCAATGCAGAGGTATTTATGATTTTAAGTGCACCATGCATGGCTATTAAAGGCATAAGAAACAGCAGGGGTATGGTTCCAACTGCTTGGTAAACAATTATAGCAAGATGTTTATTAAGGCTGGCTCTCAAGTGACAGATAAATGTATAGTTCCATTCTGCACTCTAAATTTGGCAAGTTGCATGCTCAAAAGCAGATCAAAACAAGAGCTTTAAAAAAAAAAAGAAAGAAAGAAATGCAGCAACATCAGTATATGACAGGAAAATAAATCATTTCATTTAAAAATGATCTCCCTTCAGCTCCTCAAGAAACATGTAACTGCTGCTCATGAAATAAAATTAGAAGCAATTTAGGGGTATACAATTTGTTACCTTGCCTAGAATTAAGCTCTTAAAAATCCATTTGAATAGGTTTTTGTTAAGCTAGGACATGATTGAATCCTTTGGGGTGGGGAAACAGACAAACGGGCAAAACAAAACCTACATCACACAATTACTGGCATATAATTCTTATTTATTAAGGTGTGATGTTTACATCTTTAAAAAATGAAACCCAAACAGAAAAGAAATGCACATACACAGAAGATATTAAAGAGACCCTTGTACAGCATTTTCTACCACAGGAGGTTTCGGTGAATGATTTCAGAATTCCCTTGGTCAACATGGCCGTAAGGTTTTCTATTTTCACGGTCCAGAACCGTATTTACACCAAAAATGTACAATATTGTAGACAGTGGGCTGTGCCGGCTTCACGTGATTACGACTTCAATTCCTTGGTGGTCCAGGACATTGTGGAAATGCCAATACATTTGAGAGCTCACCCAACTGTTTCTCTTAACCTTTGTTCCCAGAGGAAAAGGGCAAGACTATTAATCAGGCAGCAATTTATCTTTAATTAGGAAAACATAATTAGGTATTATCATCTAGTTGCAATTAGTGGTTGGAGAAAGTCACATTTCATGAGCAGTGACCCATGGTGCATTGCAGCCCTCCGCTGACTGGATTTTACATTTATATTTATATTCGGTTGCCAGCCAATAAAATTTAAAAAGGCAAGCTCTATGCTTCTCTGCAGTCCCGCATCAAAGTCACTTTGCTGCTAAACAGTGAACCAAGAGAACTTTCTACAACCACAAATCAGCTCTGTCTTGTTTTCTGCTCAGACATCAAGTGTAAGTCAAAATAATTGTATAAAAAAAAATCCCACGTGAAATAGACTGGAGAACCATTCTACACTTCATGTCTGGTACAGTTAAAAAACAGTTTAATGTCTCAAGGCACCGCTATAGTTGGACATCAGATACATGGGTAATCGGCTAATCTACCTTGCTGTAAAGTCAGTAAATAGCTTGTGCGGTTGGGAAAAGCAATCTCTAGAGGACCATTAAACAAACATACAATAGGCACGTGTATCATAATACGAATAGAAAACAATGAGTCTAGAAAAAGCATGTTGAGCACCGTTGTGGCATAGTTTGTATTTCTTTACCTAACGCTATGTAAACCTGACATTTACAAAATGAAAGACTACGGTTTTAAAGTTACACTCAAGGTTGCTCTTTGTGCTATCTCCGTCTAAGAGACTCTAGTTCGTCCGCATCCTTTGAGAGGCTGCCGGGTCTTGATCAGCCTCCACCTCACTGGTGGATTCCTTCAGATGCAAGCTCAAGTTTTCCGAAGTCAGATGGGAGGACTTGTAGACTATCTCATTAAAGTCGGACCTGATACAAACCAAGGCAGGGTCATTCAGAGGATCTTCCACGGAGACCTGGGTGTTTTCTCGGGTGATTCCCATGTCTTTGCTGTGTTCCGAGGGGGATTTCCTTTTCATGCGAGTATAAGTTTTATCTTGATTCTCCATCCCTTGCTCATTTTTCAGAAACCGTCCGAAGAACCAAATGAAGAATCCAAACCACACAAAAGCTATCAAACTTGGAACAAAAGCCAGACACTTGACATCTAGGCTAGCCCCTATGAACCTGCTGTGTAAGAACATGTCACCTTCAACGTAGGTTTTATTAGTCTGAGGGTTAGTGTGATTGGAGCGCCATTCCCAGGATAGCTTGGTTCTATTTAAATCCTTTAAACTTTCAGAGTCTTTCACTGTGTATATCTTCTGTCCTGGGCCAATATACTGTCCATATTCATGAGGTTTGTAAAATATCTGGTTCTTCCACATATTCAGGTCCAAAATCAAGACGAGAAAGATAATTCCGTAGTTAAACCATTTACCTGCATTTAAAAGGAAATACTGAATTAATCAAATGCTGACAAAACTGCAATCCAGTTTTCCCCATTAAAATAAAGATAAGTTCAACAGTATCAATTATTGAAGAATTAGAGCTGTTGATTTTTTTTTTTTTTTATGGAAAGGACAATGCTACAAAAAGCGAATTGACCAAGTAAAATGATTCAAACTGCAAACAGTAGGTCTCCAAGTAACTTGAAATTTACTGTTAATATGATTTGATCTCTTTGTTTTGTATGCACCACGGCGAGGTTCAAAGTTGGTCTTGGGTTCTTTTCAAGAATAGTTTAATTAGTGGTGGAAAAGAGTTCTAATGAAAATGTTAAGGAAGGCCAATATATGATTGACTATTTCTTTCTGTTTTATAATTAGGTCTTGGGAAGAAATAAGTCATTTTGCAATGGGACGCACAGTAGCACGGCCATTGAATTCACACCGCTGTTTGTTGGAGACCCGTCGATTAAACCATTAGCCCATATGATTCAGATCTATAACCCTTGAGCATTCATCTCAAGAGTTTAAAAATTCACATCAAGTGCCCACTGAACACAGAATACTTATTAAATACACAGCCAAAGCTAATACACTACTGGAAGATGTCACCTAGGGAGAATGTAACTACCACTATGATTTCCTCTTAGTATTTAAAATATTACATATGAACCAGAGAGGCAGCTCAGTCAATAAGACCCAATCTTGGCACCTAACACTCATGCCTCTATATAACCCAGTTCCAAGTGCAATGTGATGTCTCTGCCTCCATAGGCATCACCATTCACCAGCAGGTGCACACACATAAACATATTTAATTAAATCATATATAAAATACATAAAAAATCATATATAAAATACATATATAAGATACATATATAAAAATATGATCTTGTCGATGATGTGTTACTGAAATATGTCTGCACAGGGAAAGAATGTAGAAAACTTCTCAGGGATCCTAGGTTCTATTATAATTGTTAGCATCTCTTACTGGCTCTATAACATGAGCTATTCTATAATACTGTTAAAATCTCTCTTGAGTTTGTGGTAGCAAATGTAAAATTATCAGAGCAGACTAGAGAAGTTTTAGTCATAATTTTAAGAACTGTGCCCACATTGATTGCCAAGTAGAAGGTAACCGTATTTGGCATCATGAAGTTCCTTCTTCATGTGATCGTGCATTCTGTACATTTTGCAGCTCTGGGGAAAGTGATGGGACTGTGAGACAGTTGGGAATAAGTGTGCACAGTATTAGATTCTGTGATAATGTAAAGCTGCCGGGAGCCATCCTGCCCCCAAACCCACCTGCTACTTGATTTCAGTACTTGCCTTAAATTCGTTAAAGTCCATTATCTTCTATGAAGAAAAGTAAACAAACAAACAAACCAATTATTTCCTGAAGTTAACATTTATGAGTGTAGAGGTACTAAGCACCATACCTTGTTGATAATGATTTGGTCATTTTAAACACCAATTGTTAGTGTTATCATCAAAACTTTGGCTGGCTAATGACAATTTCTTTGTCTAAAGAACAAATTGCCATTTGCCATGTACTGAACATGGTTCCCAACATTCCAAGGTATGGTCTGATTTAGTGTGCAAAAACAAAAATCAAAGGTGCACAGAATCATTAAACAGTTGTTCAGCTTGCATTAGACACTGGAAAACGTACACCACCAAATGGTGGGGATACCAGCTTCCACCTTTCAAGGGTAATTCATCAACCTGCTGTGGAAACAGGGCAGAGATATAACAGACAATAATAAGAGACTGCATTTGAGAGGTGTTAACGAGGGATACAAACTAAATGCAAGAGACCTTGCAGACATGGAATAAAAACCAAGGGGAATTTTCTGTAGGAAGGACTTTGGAGGAAGCTGCAACTCACATGGTCCTTGAGGAAGAAATGGGGCTAAGAAGTCTGAAGCACTTGTTTTCTTTTAGTTAATAGGTATGTGTGTGACTGCACATAGAATAGCATGCTGGAACGGATGAGTTGCTGGAGAAAAGATGAGCCAAGAGAAGCAAAAGGGAAAGTGTGGGACATGGGGTAGGCAAAGGATGATAGGAGAGGGATGAGAGACGGGTGGAGTGGCAGAGTGCAAGAGAGTCTCACCCAGTATGAAGGTCACTCGCCTCCTGTTGCCAGGACAGCAGGTACATTACAGAGGTGCTCTAGGGCTCTCATGTGGACGTTGTACTTACTCTTTGGTTATAAACTATGTATGTTACACAGCTACAGTGAGTGGCAGAGCCAAAAGGCCTCTCAGCTTTACCTCAGTGGACCTTACTGAAATGTCTCTACTACTTGCTTCTATTTAAAATAAACTCATGAGAAGGGGAACCCAAGAGAAAGAGTCCCTGGTTTCTGGGATGAGCAGCTTATGAAAGGTCAAAGTTATCACCACACCTGAACTGGGGAGAAGAAAAAGGGCTGCTCATGGGGTCAGTGGAGGATGCTTTCCCAACAGATAGACACATGCCTTGTGTATGTTAATAAGAAAAAAAAAAACAATTAATTCAGAGTAAAAATGGGACTGAAGGGACACGGACCAAACACTTCTCGTATGTGTCTGAGTTATTTTTCTCCCAGTTCAATTGCGCTGGGTCAGTCTTACTCATGACACTTATACCAGTGGGTCTTTAGTGCTATTTCTCATGTGGCAAGGAGTATGAAGGAGAAGATGAAAATATGTTGCCTAACTTGGGTCTCATCATCTTTCACCATCTGTGAGAGGAATGCAATGGGGATGGAACAGATGCCAGCCTCATCCTGACATCAGACATAGAGGATGCCCTCTGGGGTAGTGGGCTTAGCCTTTCTCAACCACCAGTATTTTATTTCTAGTGTGAGAAAAGTGAGCTAGTTTTCTGATTCCGACTTCTCCCCACAAAACCTTCTACTTATTCGCCGTGGGCAGAATTCTTGTGTTCCATTGTTTATGTAGTCTGTAAAATGGAGAATAATCTGAGAGTGTAACTCTCTCAGAGGATATGTGAGGGTAAAATAGAGGTTATATTTGAGAGTTGTCTGCAATATATAACATTTGCCAAAAACGTAGCATTGTATTGTTTTGCCAATTTCTTTTCCTGACTTTTTCAACCCAAAGGGACAGAAAGACATACAAGGGTAGTAACAAAGGCATTTCTATGCTAAAAGTCACTTTATTTTTATCTTAGTTTTTAGTTTTTATCAACTATCGTGAGTTGTGGATCACTGGTATCTACAGATAACACAGGACCAGATATACAGTGAGACCCCATGTACCGTCATGCAAATATACTTTGTGAATCATCAGTGGGTAGTTTGTCCACTTGCAGTGGTAATCAATAGCTCTGAGAAAAGTTACTTCATGTAAGTAAGATTGGAGGCCAACAACACGTATGTTGCCTTTGCCTCTCCTCCAGTGTTGACAGCCCATATGGGAATGGGAGATGAACAGGCTAGACTGACACTGGAGTCTGGCAGGCTTCCTCAAACATCACAGAGACTTTAACTTCCTGTGGATGTAACAGTACTGCTCCCCCCCCCCCTGCCATGCCTGCTTAGCTGAATCTTGAGATGCTGAAGGAGTAGAAAATACGACCCTTCAGGATTCTTCTTGTTTTCACCTGACATGACCTCTGGTTCCATTTGAATATTTGCACACAAGAAGATCATCTGTCACTAACCATCCACCCTTTGAGCTGTGCCAGTATTTTGTTAACTTGGGGATTCTTTTGTTCCCCTTAAGAAATGCCTTGGCCCTACGAGGTGTAACCCCAAATCAGGCGGTGTGAACTCAGTCTCCCGTGTGCTGGTGTTCTTGTGTGAAGCCGGAGAGTTTAGCTGCACAGTCCTTAAGGTTTCTTCCCAACCCTCAAGCTTTCTCTCTCTGGTAAAAGTCATTGTGAAATGAACATCTCCAAAGTTTCGATGTTGTAGAATGAGCCAGACAATCCCCAGTTAGCAGGAAAAAAAACAAAAACAAAAATAAAAACAAAACCAGGCAAAACATGGTTTTCTGATGAAGAAAGCTGTACTTAAAAATGTGTACAGTTTGAGAAACACTTTGCATAGGAGTAAAACCTTCGTCTCTGAAATGCTCTGCATGAAGGTCTGTAAGGCAAGACAAAGACCCAACAGAAAATGCTTCTCCATCCTTCTTCAAGAGCGCACCTTTGTGAATGCATGCAGCCATAGCTGGAGGTTGGGAATTTCCACATTAATCATGTGAGTGTGTTTGCATTCCCCTGTTGTTTCAACTACTTAGCGTAATGCAAATCAGCAAGGAGGTAGGACAGAAGCCATGCATTATTTCTCTTAATCTCTTTGTTGAAATAACTCTCTGTCTGCTTTAATGAGAAATCACCGCATGATGCTGGCGAGGCTACCTCTCTCTTGCATTTTGTCATTTTAATGAATCTTATTGATCGTTAAAAATGATACTGTAATGGAAAATGTTATCTTTTTTACATTGTGGAAGTTTATGGAATCCTTGGATCTGTAATTTAAAGGAATCTCCATTAAATATCACCCTCATTGAAGACACAAATTGACAATAATTGGGAGGAAATGTGCTTTCACTTTTTTCCAGCTGAGAAAAAAAAAGCTACAGCAATGTTCATATTGGTAACACACAATGAACATCTCATGTTTCCAAATGCATCTGAAATATTTTTAAGTATGTGCTCATTGGAGCTGCCAGTTGATACTAGAATATAGCTATTCTGTAGGAATCTCTGTACAAGGTGTGCATTACTACTTGACCATATATATATATGTGTGTGTGTGTATATATTATATATATATACATATACATATATGTATATGTATATAGTATATATGTATGTGTGTGTGTGGCAGGTATCTGGATATTCATGCTATTATGAATGCATTTTAATATTCATTGTGGGGCAGTAGGAAGCTATGGCATTGAAGAATATGAGTGCCAGATACTACTACTACAACAACAACAACAATAATAATTCCAGCCTGCTGTATCAGTAATCTTGTTTAACATCAAAGTTCTTCTCCTCCTGACAGAACAATAAAACTGGGCTTATTAAGTTAGCACAGCCCCATGTCTCTCCCCAGGAAACTTGGGGATACGTAGAAAGCATGTAAGTACATGGCGTCAAAAGGGCACTGTTTGGTAAACTGAGTAGGTATGTCCTAATTTATGAACAGATAATTTTGAGCTGGTAAAGTATGTAGTTAAGACCTAAGCGCATCTTTTAGGAAGCAATCCAACAAGACAGGCACAAGTAGTACTCGGTAGAGCACGCTGTCGTAACAAAAATAAAAGAGAAGACAGCACATTCATGACAAATTTGATGCCCACTCATCTTTGACTTTGCTGAGATTAGGGACAGAGTCATTTGCATTTCTCTGTCCCCTATATCCTAGCTTGGATTTTTTATGATAACTTTAAGTGTCTGAATGAATTTAAAACCCGTGAATTGATGTGTGGCCCTCCAAATATAAAGAACGGCTTCTGAGTGTTTTAAGCCAAATGCTTACTTTAATGATGCAATCAATTCTAGGCTAGGTTAGAGCTATATAATGTAGAAAGTTCAGAGAAACAAAATATCCATGTTTTAAAAATTATAATGAATTATATATTTTAAGTGGTTTCTCTGGCAATTGCTGAAGGATCTGGGAGCCGTATTATAAAATGTTCATACACATAAATAAATATAGGCAAGACACTCCAACTAGGTAGGGAAGGTTAGCTCAGATCTTGACGGGCTCTGGGGAAAACAAACATAGATGATGATGATTTTAGACAAATGGAAAGGATTGCTGCTTTATGTGGAAGTAAGCATAGCTAACTCTGTGTAAGTACACGGAAATAGAAATTGCTTCCAGAGAGGTTTGGGAAAATTCTCACCTGAGAGAAAGAGGTCTTTGTGCACCTTAGATAAGTGTACTCTCATCATGCACTCTGAAATTTCCCTATAATGAGACCTTACTGGTTTGTCAGACCAACCATCCTCCTGCATGAATCATTGCCTCGCCCCTCCCAGGGCGCCTGGTCATCTAACCCACCCAGGAGAACTCCTTTTAAAAAAAAAAAAATTCTAGAAATTCATTTGCTAATATCACAAACTCTGGAAACAGAACAAAGGGCTTTTGCCCGTTATTTGTCACATCCTCACCGTTGTAAGGACCTGTGCCCTTGCGCCGCCTGGGAGACAGAAATAGAACACGAATGCTATGGAGGGTTGTTTACTTCCACATTTTCATTTTTGCCGAAAGGGCTCCCGTGGGCATCATTGTGCCAACAGTGTGACTCTCTCTTCACTGTTATGCAGCCTTCCTTCTGGCTTTCCCCACGAACCCCCTCCTAATTTACTCAGATGATGGCCACCAATGGGACACTTCTTTTGTGTGGCTGGGATGACAGATGGCGGAGCTTCCACTGAGACTGGCATTAATAGGACTCAGAGGAGACTAGAGACTTCGTGAGAGGCCATGCCATCTTGCCTCCAGAGACTTTGTCCATCACACATTTTAATCTGTCTATGCACACATTATAGGTAAAGGGAAATGGGGCAGGGGACAGAACCCTATAATGCCTTTAGCATTCACTTTATGAACAATGGGCTTGGGCCAAAGGTACCAATATGACTTCCTCACTAACCATTGTCCTCTTTGGTGCTGACATACAATTCCAAGAAAAAATGTATTTTAACACATGCTTGGATAGAGATGATTATTTTAATAAGCAGTACCCCAGCTTATAAAATGAAAGCTCCTAAATATTGCAGCAAACCATCTGTCAAGGGGGATCCAGATGAGCTAAACAGATGCAATAATTCAAGTTATTTTTGACATGCATAAATAAAGCTAGCCTAGAATCAGCATCAAAAATTACTCTATTCCTAAATGCTTTTAAAATGTCAATGGGAATTCATCAGTGTCAGAAAACCCTGTACATATATACTTCCTTAGGAGCCAGCGCTTTCCATTCTTAGCTTTTGTCTTGCTGGGGACTCAGGGATTAGAGGTAAAAGCAGAAAACTTACAGCAGTGGCTAAGTTGTGAGAAAACTCTCCCAAGCTGCCTGACGTTGGGATTAAATAGGAAACAATGGCTGTGGGTGAACAGAACTGCTAGTGTCAAGTCCAAAACAGTGAAGGTTGTGCTCCCGCCTACTATGTGGTTACAGTGCCTTGGGTGCCTAGCATCTCCTCGTTAGTTGGATTTTTTACAGCTAGGATTCTGATAGGTTCCATTGCTATGCCCATGGAAGATACATGCAAGCAACCCCTAAGAGGCCAAGGAACCAGATGAGCCCCATTTCAGCAGAGTTAGAGTCTATGCATCAGGCCTTTGTTCCCTGTTACCTAAGGACACACTTGATGTCTTACCTAGCTAACAGGTATATAACAACTAGGGCCTAGGAGAGACTCACTGCCTTAACTGTCCTCAAAGAGGTTCTTCTAGTATGGAGCAAACACAGGCAAATAATGCAGCTGAGGAATTGACTGGGCGGTCTGCAAGGTCCCTTTCTATCCCTGGCTCCAGTTTCCTTCATGGCCGCTCTGCCAGTCATAATCCACATTGAGTGATGTTATAGTTTGTACCTTAAACTTCTACTGGCCACACCATTTCCCCAAAGCTTACATGGTGCTAATTAGCTTTTGTTAACAGTTGCGGAAGTGTTACAGTTTCATTTCTGTTGCTATGATAAAATAACCTGGTAAGGAGCCACGTACGGTGTATTCAGCTCAGTATTGCAGGTTATAACCCATCATTATGGGGAAAGCACAATGGCAGGAGGTTAAGGTCTACCACAATCACAGTGAAGAGGAGAGAGAAACAACCAGGTCCATGCATCCTGCATGCTTACACTACATTGCTACTTTTCTTTACTCTTTCCTTTATAGTTCAGGCCTATGGGATAGTACTGCCCACAGTGGGCTATATTTTCTAATATCAGCCAATAATCAATATTGGACCAAAGCAAGACCAAATATCAGCAGGGCAAAAACTAATCCTACATTCCTGGTAGGTATGCTAATGGGTCAACATGATCTAAATAATTCTTCTTTAAGTCTTTCTTCCCAGGTGATTTTCTGGGTCATGTCAAGTTGACAGTCAAAGCTCAAACACAGCATCCCTTGCTAACTTAACATACAGACACATCACTTTTTAAACTATAATCTTCCTAAGATCTCATATTTATCTCATAATATAAAATACTATCCTTCCTGGTTATTTTTCTGCTACTGTGATAAGATACCACAATTCAATATGACTTGCAGACAGAAGACAGAATTTACTTTTGCTTGTGGTTTCAGAGTGGAGCAGAATTCATCATCTAAGAAAACATGGCAGAAAGCTCCTGGAATGAAAGCTGAAAGGATCCATCTTTGACAGCAAGCATCAACAGCAAGAATCACAGCATGATCTGGATGTAGGGAGAGGCTATATACTCTCAGAGCCTTCCCCAACTACATACTTCTTACAGCAAAGCCAACCCTCCTAAACTTTCTGAAGCAACACCTACTTGGAAATAAGTGTTCAAATACCCAAGCCACTACATTCCACACCATGGCCCCCATAGTGTCCACACTATATCACAATCAAAATACATTCAGTTTGACTTCAAAAGTCCCCCTAGCCTTCCATAGTCTCAATAAAGTTTCCAAGTCCAAAGTCTACTGAGATTCAACGTAATTTTTTAGCTGTAATTGTTGGAAAAGCAAAAAGCAAATTGCATACTTCTAACATGTGATGAAACAGAATAGACAATATCATACCAAAGCGAAGATTCAGGGTATAGTTGAGAAATATTGGAGATTGAGTGTATAGTTGAGAAATATTGGACCAAAGCAAGACCAAATATCAGCAGGACAAAAACTAAATCCTGTAGCTCAATATTTAGTATTGAGGGCTTTGATGGCTCTGTCCTGTGGCTCTGCTGCCTGAAATATATAACTCTGTCTAGCCTGGGATCCACTCTCTGTATGCAGTTCTCCTTGGCAGATGCCTCATGACCCCTGGAAAATGCTAACGTCTTGTGGTCTCCATTGCAAACCAGAAGCTTTCACACACAGATATAATGATCTTTCAGAGCCTTTATGAAGAGTCTCCCCAACCACAAGCAGCCCCAAACTCAGTGGCTCTCTGAAAACACAGAAGAATCCATGACCCCTCCACTCCTGCATCCTTCATGCTTCGAAATACTTTATCATGGAATGACACCACCAAGTTTGGCTGCCATCTTGGGATGATGGTGCCACTTTGAGTCACATTAGTAGCAGCTTGTGCTTGCCGTTGCTTCCTAGGAATAAAAAACTCCTTAGAAGTTTCACAATCTGGAAGTTTAGCTAGGTGGGGGTTCTACACAAAAGGCACCTTCAGCAATAGCTCATTCTCCAGCATCAACTTCCAAATGTGTTATAGCCTAGTTAGGGTTTCTATTGCTGTGCTGAAACACCAGGACCAAAAGCAACTTGGAGAGAAAAGGGATTATTTGGCTTATTACACCATATCACTGTTCATTATCAGTGGAGGTCAAGGCAGGAACTCGAAGACGGCAGGAATCCAGGGGCAGAAGCTGATACGGAGGCCATGAAGTAGTGTTGTTGACTGGCTTGCCTGGCCTGCTTTCTTGTAGAATACACAACCACCAGCCAGGAGTGGACTCAACCCTCAGTGAGCTGGCTGGGTCTTCCCATATCAGTTACTAATCGAGAAAATGCTCCACAGGCTTGCCTGCATTCTAGTCTGATGGAAGCATCCTCTCCAATGAGGTTCCTGCCACGCAAGTAATTCTACCTTGTGCCAGCTGGACATAAAAACTATCCAGGGCAAAAACTTTGCATTGCTGTGAGAAAACATCACGACTAAAATACTCACTGAAGAGTTTATTCTGGCCTACAGGTCAGAAGGGAAAGAGTCCATCCTTGTGGTGAAACAGTAATAAAGAGCCACCATGGCAACGGGAACAGGAAACTGAAAGATCCCATCTTTAACAGCAGGCATACAGTAGACAGTGAACTGGAGGTAAAATGAGGCCATGTACTCTTAAAACCCCTTCCCCAGGGACATATACTTTTTCCAGCATGGCCACACCTCCTAAGTCTTTCCAAATAGTCCTAACCGGGGACCAATTATTAAAATATCCAAGCATTAGGCACATACTTCTAATTCAGCCCATACATAGTCCAACTTTTTAAAAGTCCCCAGTGCCTTTTAAAAATCACAACGGTTTAAGTCCAGTGTATTCTAACAAAATAAAAGCAAGCATTATTATGCCAAAAGGAAGGACCAGGGCATAACAATAATCACATCAAAGTAAACTCAAAATCTAACAGTGTAAGTCCAAATCCTGTAGCTGGACATCCAATGTCTGGAACTCACTCCTAGTGTAATCCTCCGGGCTCCAAAGGGCTTGGGAAGCCCCGCCTCTCCAGCCCTGCTCTCCACAGCACACACAGCGTCCTTCTTATCTAAGATACAAGAAATTCTACCTATAGACAATGTTCTTCAGCAGCAGTATCTGGCTGAACATGGGCTTCAGCCTGCCAGCCCGGGATTTACTTGTGTTTGTGAGAAAATGGATCCCAGATTCTGCACCAAAGCTCAAGTACACAGATGCTGGTGTGTGGCTAATAGATTTATTTTTCTAAACAATCTTTCCAGAATATTCTCACATCAGCTGTTTGAGAAACGTTATGGAGACAGTCTTAAAATGCACCATGGATCTCAGTATTTTTGATCCAGGTTTTCCCTAGAAGCACTTGACTTGCAAACTGTAATCAAGTAAAAGAACAACTGCTTCTCCAAAGACTAGCTCTTTCTCCATAGCAGCCCCCCCCCCCTTAATTGATTAGCTGGAGAGGGATGGAAACACAAACTTGAACACAAAGATTTGGCTTTTCTCAAGACCTGTAGCAACAGGTGAGAGTGTGCACACAGAAGCAGACAGCTTCTGGGACAGGCGGGAGCCACAGAGCTTCGGAGGCAGGGCCCTTTTGGGGGCTCCAGACATCCGACCACCTCCCCGGCCAGAGGACAGGTGTCCACCTGGCCCGGAAGGCTTTTGCCTCAGGAACGGCGGGTGCCATCTTGGTCCCGGGACTCCGCCGAAAAGTAGTCTGCACAGGTGAGAGTGTGTACACAGAAACGGACAGCTTCTGGGACAGGCGGGAGCCACAGAGCTTCTGAGGCAGCGCCCTTTTTGGGCTCCAGACATCTGACCACCTTCCGGACACCCGCAAGGACCCACACAGGATCCCCCATGGGATCCTAAGACCTCTGGTGAGTGGAACACAGCATCTGCTGTGATCCAATCGCACGGGACCTGAGACTGCATTAACTAGGGAAGCAGATAACCCGGCCTGATTAGGGGCACAAGTCCCTTCCGGTCCACTCCAGCACCGGGGTTCCTTGTGCACTGAGTTTCTGGACACCCCCAAGTTCCTCACAGGACCCTCCACGGGATCTTAAGACCTCTGGTTAGTGGAACACAACTTCTGCCAGGAGGCAGGTTCGAACACCAGATATCTGGGCACCTTCCCTGCAAGAGGAGAGCTTGCCTGCAGAAAGTACTCTGACCACTGAAACTAAGGATAGAGCTAGTCTCCCAGGTCTGCTGATAGAGGCTAACATAATCACCTGAGGAACAAGCTCTAACCAGAGACAACTATCACAAGTAGCTCCAGAGATTACCAGATGGCAAAAGGCAAACTTAAGAATCCTACTAACAGAAATCAAGACCACTCACCATCATCAGAACGCAACACTCCCACCCCACCCAGTACAGGGCACCCCAACACACCCGAAAAGATAGTCCTGGATTTAAAAGCATATCTCATGATGATGGTAGAGGACATCAAGAAGGACTTTAATAACTCACTTAAAGAAATACAGGAGAACACTGCTAAAGAGTTACAAGTCCTTAAAGAAAAACAGGAAAACACATCCAAACAGGTGATGGAAGTGAACAAAACCATACTAGACCTAAAAAGGGAAGTAGACACAATAAAGAAAACCCGAAGTGAGGCAACACTGGAGATAGAAACCTAGGAAAGAAATCTGGAAACATAGATGCGAGCATCAGCAACAGAATATAAGAGATGAAAGAGAGAATCTCAGGTGCAGAAGATTCCATAGAGAACATCAGCACAAGAATCAAAGAAAATACAAAACGCAAAAGGATCCTAACTCAAAACATCCAGGAAATACAGGACACAATGAGAAGACCAAACCTACAGATAAAAGGAATTGATGAAAATGAAGATTTTCCACTTAAAGGGCCAGCAAATATCTTCAACAAAATTATAGAAGAAAACTTCCCAAACCTAAAGAAAGAGATGCCCATGAACATACAAGAAGCCTACAGAACTCCAAATAGACTGGACCAGAAAAGAAATTCCCCCTGACACATAATAATCAGAACAACAAATGCACTAAATAAAGATAGAATATTAAAAGCAGTAAGGGAGAAAGGACAAGTAACATATAAAGGCAGGCCTATCAGAATTACACCAGACTTTTCACCAGAGACTATGAAAGCCAGAAGAGCCTGGACAGATGTTATACAGACACTAAGAGAACACAAATGCCGGCCCAGGCTACTATACCCGGCCAAACTCTCAATTACCATAGATGGAGAAACCAAAGTATTCCACGACAAAACTAAATTCACACATTATCTTTCCACGAATCCAGCCCTTCAAAGGATAATAACAGAAAAAAACCAATACAAGGACGGAAATCACACCCTAGAAAAAGCAAGAAAGTAATCCCTCAACAAACCAAAAAGAAGACAGCCACAAGAACAGAATGCCAACTCTAACAACAAAAATAAAAGGAAGCAACAATTACTTTTCCTTAATATCTCTTAATATCAATGGACTCAATTCCCCAATAAAAATACATAGACTAACAGACTGGATACACAAACAGGACCCAACATTCTGCTCCTTACAGAAAACCCATCTCAGGGAAAAAGACAGACACTACCTCAGAGTGAAAGGCTGGAAAACAATTTTCCAAGCAAATGGTCCGAAGAAACAAACTGGAGTAGCCATTCTAATATCGAAAATCGAGACAAGGAGGGACACTTCATACTCATCAAAGGTAAAATCCTCCAAGAGGAACTCTCAATTCTGAATATCCATGCTCCAAATGCAAGGGCAGCCACATTCATTAAAGATACTTTAGTAAAGCTCAAAGCACACATTGCACCTCACACAATAATAGTGGGAGACTTCAACACACCACTTTCATCAATGGACAGATCTTGGAAACAGAAACTAAACAGGGACACAGTGAAACTAACAGAAGTTATGAAACAAATGGACTTAACAGATATCTACAGAACATTTTATCCTAAAACAAAAGGATATACCTTCTTCTCAGCACCTCATGGGACCTTCTCCAAAATTGACCATATAATTAGTCACAAAACAGGCCTCAACAGATACAAAAATATTGAAATTGTCCCATGCATCCTATCAGACCACCATGGACTAAGGCTGATCTTCAATAACAACATAAACACTGGAAAGCCAACATTCACGTGGAAACTGAACAACACTCTTCTCAATGATACCTTGGTCAAGGAAGGAATAAAGAAAGAAATTAAAGACTTTTTAGAGTTTAATGAAAATGAAGCCACAACATACCCAAACACAATGAAAGCATTTCTAAGAGGGAAACTCATAGCTCTGAGAGCCTCCAAGAAGAAACTGGAGAGAGCGCACACTAGCAGCTTGACAACACATCTAAAAGCTCTAGAAAAAAGGAAGAAAATTCATCCAAGAGGAGTAGATGGCAGGAAATAATCAAACTCAGGGGTGAAATCAACAAAGTGGAAAAAAGAACTATTCAAAGAATTAACCAAAGTGGAGTTGGTTCTTTGAGAAAATCAACAAGATAGATAAACCCTTAGCTAGACTCACTAGAGGGCACAGGGACAACATCCTAATTAACAAAATCAGAAATGAAAAGGGAGACATAAAAACAGATCCTGAAGAAATCCAAAACACCATCAGGTCCTTCTACAAAAGGCTATACTCAACAAAACTGGAAAACCTGGACGAAATGGACAAATTTCTAGACAGATACCAGGTACCAAAGTTAAATCAGGATCAAGTTAACAATCTAAACAGTCCCATATCCCCTAAAGAAATAGAAGAAGTCATTAATAGTCTCCCAGCCAAAAAAAAAGCCCAGGACCAGATGGGTTTAGTGCAGAGTTCTACCAGACCTTCAAAGAAGATCTAATTCCAGTTCTGCACAAGCTATTCCACAAAATAGAAGTAGAGGGAACTCTACCCAACTCATTCTATGAAGCCACAATTACTCTGATACCTAAACAACAGAAAGATCCAACAAAGATAGAGAACTTCAGACCAATTTCCCTTATGAATATAGATGCAAAAATACTCAATAAAATTTTCGGTAACCGAATCCAAGAACACATTAAAGTAATCATCCATCCTGACCAAGTAGGTTTTATTCCAGGGATGCAGGGATGGTTTAATATATGGAAGTCCATCAACATAATCCATTATATAAACAAACTCAAAGACCAAAACCACATGATCATCTCCTTAGATTCGGAAAATGCATTCGACAAGATCCAACACCCATTCATGATAAAAGTCTTAGAAAGATCAGGAATTCAAGGCCCACACCTAAACATGATAAAAGCAATCTACAGCAAACCAGTAGCCAACATCAAAGTAAATGGAGAGAAGCTTGAAGCAATCCCACTAAAATCAGGGACTAGACAAGGCTGCCAACTTTCTCCCTACCTATTCAAGTTAGTACTTGAAGTCCTAGCCAGAGCAATTCGACAACAAAAGGAGATCAAGGGGATACAAATTGGAAAAGATGGAGTCAAAATAACACTTTTTGCAGATGATATGATAGTATATATAAATGACCGTAAGAATTCCACCAGAGAACTCCTAAACCCGATAAACAGCTTTGGTGAAGTAGCTGGATATAAAATTAACTCAAACAAGTCAATGTCCTTTCTCTACACAAAGAATAAACAGGCTGAGTAAGAAATTAGGGAAACAACACCCTTCTCAATAATCACAAATAATATAAAATATCTTGGCGTGACTCTAACTAAGGAAGTGAAAGATCTGTATGATAAAAACTTCAAGTCTCTGAAGAAAGAAATTAAAGAAGATCTCAGAAGGTGGAAAGATCTCCCATGCTCATGGATTGGCACGATCAACATTGTAAAAATGGCTATCTTGCCAAAAGCAATCTACAGGTTCAATGCAATCCCCATCAATTTCCAACTCAATTCTTCAACGAATTAGAAAGAGCAATCTCCAAATTCATCTGGAATAACAAGAAACCTAGGATAGCAAAAACTCTTCTCAAGGATAAAAGTACCTCTGGTGGAATCACCATGCCTGACCTAAAGCTCTATTACAGAGCAATTGTGATAAAAACTGCATGGTACTGGTATAGTGACAGACAAGTAGACCAATGGAATAAAATTGAAGACCCAGGAATGAACCCACACACCTATGGTCACTTGATCTTCAACAAGGGAGCTAAAAACATACAGTGGAAGAAAGACAGCATTTTCAACAAATGGTGCTGGCACAACTGGTTGTTATCATGTAGAAGAATGTGAATTGATCCATTCCTATCTCTTTGTACTAAGGTCAAATCTAAGTGAATCAAGGAACTTCACATAAAACCAGAGACACTGAAACTTATAGAGGAGAAAGTGGGGAAAAGCCTGAAGATATGGGCACAGGGGAAAAATTCCTGAATAGAACAGCAATGGTTTGTGCTGTAAGATCGAGGATTGACAAATGGGACCTCATGAAACTGCAAAGCTTCTGCAAGGCAAAAGACACGGTCAATAAGACAAAAAGGCCACCCACAGATTGGGAAAGGATCTTTACCTATCTTAAATCAGATAGGGGACTAATATCCAATATATATATATATATATATATATATATATATATATATATATATATATATATATATAAAGAACTCAAGAGGGTGGACTCCAGAAAATCAAATAACCCCATTAAAAAATGGGGCTCAGAGATCAACAAAGAATTCTCACCTGAGGAATACCGAATGGCTGAGAAACACCTGAAAAAATGTTCAACATCCTTAATCATCAGAGAAATGCAAATCAAAACAACCCTGAGATTCCATCTCACACCAGTCAGAATGGCTAAGATCAAAAATTCAGGTGACAGCAGATGCTGGCGAGGTTGTGGAGAAAGAGGAACACTCTTCCATTGTTGGTGGGATTGCAAGCTTGTACAACCACTCTGGAAATCAGTCTGGCAGTTCCTCAGAAAATTGGACATAGTACTACTGGAGGATCCAGCAATACCTCTCCTGGGGATTTATCCAGAAGATGTCCCAACCGGTAAGAAGGACACATGCTCCACTATGTTCATAGCAGCCTTATTTATAATAGCCAGAAGCTGGAAAGAACCCAGATACCCCTCAACAGAGGAATGGATACAGGAAATGTGGGACATTTACACAATGGAGTACTACTCAGCTATTAAAAAGAATGAATTTATGAAATTCCTAGGCAAATGGTTGGACCTGGAGGGCATCATCCTGAGTGAGGTAACACAATCACAAAAGAACTCAAATGATATGTACTCACTAATAAGTGGATATTAGTCCAGAAACTTAGTCAACCCGAGATATGAGACAATTTTTAAAACACATGAAACTGAAGAAGAACGAAGACCAAAGTGTTCCCCCTTTTTAGAATTTGAAACAATCACCCATGGAAGGAGTTACAGAGACAAAGTTTGGAGCTGAGACAAAAGGATGGAACATCTAGAGACTGCCATATCGAGGGTTCCATCCCATAAATAGCCTCCAAACGATGACACCATTGCATACACTAGCAAGCGTTTGCTGAAAGGTCCCTGATATAGCTGTCTCTTGTGAGACTAGGCCGGGGCCTAGCAAACACAGAAGTGGAAGCTCACAGTCAGCTATTGGATGGATCACAGGGCCCCCAATGGAGGAGCTAGAAAAAGTATCCAAGGAGCTAAAGAGATCTGCAACCGTGTAGGTGCAACAACATTATGAACTAACCAGTACCCCGGAGCTCTTGACTCTAGCTGCATATGTATCAAAAGATGGCCTAGTTGGCCATCACTAGAAAGAGAGGCCCATTGGACATGCAAACTTTATATGCCCCAGTACATGGGAACGCCAGGGCCAAAAAATCGAAATGGGTGGGTAGGGAAGTAGGGTGGTGGGTATGGGGGACTTTTGGGATAGCATTGGAAATGTAATTGAAAATACGTAATAAAAATATTAAAAAAGAAAAAGACTGCCATACAAAATAGTTGTTGACAAGAATCTCTCTACACTTGGTTTGCTTTTGTTTGATTCAGATCCCTGTCTTCTGTTTTGTTTGTTTGCTTGCTTGCTTGTTTTGTTTTGTTTGTTTGATTGCTTTTTAGAGTTGTTTCATTTCTGAGAATGTATTACAAAATACACAAAATTATCCAAAAAAAATAAGTCTCTGTTTTTTCTTTGCCAATAAATTGTGAGTTTATGTTATAGACTCAGTTATTAAAGTTATAGAACCATCTCTAGTCTAACCTTAATAAATTATGTATTTTATATTGAAAAAAAAGACCTGTAGCCATTTTTCTGAAGAATTCTAATAGCAGATGCAGATACATCCAGACACACTGGAAACATCACAACTGTGCTTATTCCAGTTCCACTTTACCACCAGGTCCTCGCTCTTTTAATTTGACCACCAGACTTTTCAAAGGCTTCGCACTGGACTCAGGCAGTGATGGTTTGCACGGTGAAGTCTAGGAAGAACACAGACCTTCTGACTGTAGCTGTGAAATCTCAGTCAGAATGGAGCAGTGCTCAGTTAACCATATCGCCCCAAGACGAATTTCCTGAGTCTAATTTCCTGGCTCTTCCTCAGACCTATTGTGTCAGAACTGATGGGACTAGGGCCCACTGATCCATACATTTATAAAGTCTCCCTTATTGGAGACTTTCATTAATTATTTATTATTTAGTTAATTATTAATTAGAGACTTACTAATCAAACTATGTGAGGTGAAGAGAAAGCCCCGAGTGAATGACTTCCTGAGTCATTGTGTGTGGCTGATATGAGTATGGCCATGCCAAGGACCTCAAAGCCATAGACCCTTGGGGGAATAGAAATGCTTTCCCTCCTGGTCCAAGCATGGATATTGACAGTATGTGCAGAAAATGCCCTGCATAGCTTTCTTCCCTTAGATATTTAAGGCCTGATGACTCCTCTCCTACAGAGACCCCATCTACCAATATACTCTACTCACTACCTCCTTGATTTAGCTGTGTACAGTAGCCTTGTCTTCTTGCTCAATTGTCTATATTATATCATGCTGTTCCTGGGGAGCTGCAGCTTCTCCATCAGAGGGCACGGTCCACCTAAGATCAGCTTTTCTCCATCCCCTTTCTTCGCTTTCTGCATTCCTTCACCACCTCGGCCAGGTCCATCCAAGAGCTGGATAGCTCTCAGCAAAATTTACCAAAAGCTTTAGTCATACGACTTTCCCCTTCCGGAAAACTTTATTAATGTGCCTTCATTCTGTTTTCAGCTTCTAGTTCATAAGTCAAGGTTTGAGGCCCTGTATCTGCCTTTTCCCAAAGGCACAGAGCTTCTTTGACTCATAGCCAATGACACTGCAGCTTCACAGATATTGCATATAGCATTCCCAAGACATTGTGTAAATGTGATTTTTTTTGGGGGGTCATCTTCTTTTAAAAATAAAATCCCAAATGGCACAAACATTGGCTACTGTAATCTTCCCCTTCTTTAATTGACACTGTATATAACAAAGCATGTAAAATAGCCCCAACCTGACTACTTTTTACAGTTCAATTTTTAAATACTGATTTGCTCTCCAATCATTTTCTATCTTCTTCCCCCCCCCCCATAACCTAGTATTTTATGCTTAAGTGATATACCTTTAAAGGGTTCTGATAGTCAGAAACTGTTTGTGCAGGGGTTGCCTGAGACAAGAGCTGGTGGAAAGAACAGATGGTCCAGAAAAAGCCACCCAGAGGGATATGGTGAAGCTATGTGTGTGACAGCTATTTTAGAAGTCCAAGAGGATGGCATGCTGCACAGATTAAGTGGGAACTCTGAAACCACACTCTGTGACCTGAACTGAAATCGATTGATTTACCCAGTGAATTTAATAGATGAGCCTTGGCTGCCTTGAATCGGAACAGAAACCTGATGCATCTTCCCTATTCATGAGCTCATTCTCAAATTCAGGAAGGTTGCCTCATGCTCAGAGCCAAAGCACAGCTTCCTGGCTGAGAAGCAGAGAGTTTCTCAGTACTCAGATGTTAATGTTTTCTGCGCTCAGGCTATTTTTATCCAGACGCACAGACGGCAGTGTAAGCACAGATTTCTTCTGCAGTTTTCATGATAGCAGGTGTGGGATCCTAGGCCATTGTCCTCAAAGCACACACGTTCACGCCCTGTATCCAGACAGTTTAGGAGTGAACGCTACCCTTTGTATCTATGATCATTCAGCTGGATGCCTATTGTTCAAAAGAAGAAAAGATATAAAACGTATCTTCAGGATATCTCTCGGGGATGAGAATGACTAAGACGTTATTCATTTCAGAAGCATAAAAAAAAATCAGAGTAAAAAAACCTGGAGATTCACAAAATAATCTCTTGAGATAAATTTGTGCTTGGACACAGAAGTAGGTTCTATGAAATCAAGTAGTTAGTAGCCTAATTCTTTAAAGTCATGTGGACTAATTGAAGATTCCAGATCACATTGTCTTTATCTTAGCAGTCAATGCAGAAACACAGAATGTATTGATGTTGAACCTATACACCAAGGACCGTGAAAAAGCCACCCCATGTATAAGATCCATGTGGAGTGGTCTATGAAGTGTGGCAGGAATAACGTCCTATAGAAGAGAGTTTGTCCCCCACCTTTTGGTATCACATACCGGAAGGCTTGATTCGACAATGCAGTACCCAACTAGGGGGTGTATTGCTATGTGTTCTTGTCTTTAAGTACAGTGCTATATTAGTGACTGCCAATGGACTATGACTGAGGTGAGGTTTTCAAGGCAGGTAAGAAACAGGCGAGCCTTCTTTATCATTGTCTTCTCTCCATTCATTCCTATGTGCTCCCTTGTTAATGCAACCATGGACCTACAGCTGAGAGGGATGGCATGGAATCACCAGCCCACCTAGAGCCATCTTGCATTGATGAATGAGTAAGAGATATTTAAAGTCATACCTCTCACCAGTGGTTCACTTTTCACAGAAAATATCCAAAGGTGTCCAAAGTCATACATCATACCTGTTATGTGAATGCGGTATTCCTCCTTGAAGATCTTCTGGAAGAAGGGAATCTTGAACTGCATGTGAGGTGTGTGCAACCCAGGGAGATTCACATCAACATCGCCCATGAAGTGTGGGAATTCCCAGTCCTGTCAGAAAGTCAGCACGTGAGTATATCTGTGATCTGATTGGTTTTAAGAAGCAAGACACTCGGAATTGACTTTCTCTAAGCACTTGTTTTAAAATCATTTCAATTCAGCTGGTTGCAAGATGTAACCATTTCACTTGGCAATCATCATCTTATGTACACTGGATATTGGTGTGCATTCAAAATAAAAATTAACTCATTACTCAGATTCTTACTGTTTTTCAATCTAGTAATTAGAACCTAGTATGAAGTGATTTGCATCTTCACAGTTTGCTTCCATTATATAGGTATCTTTACATATTTAGATAATGGAAGTAATTGGTACAAGGCTAATAAACTTACAATATTTTATCTTGCTACTTTTAAAATTAGGAGCCCTGTAATTTCATGTCATACATAAGGAGACAAAGTACGCAATTTTTACTAAAGTATTTTACCATGCTCCACTCTAGAGACTGTGCAGAATGTTCAAACACCAAAGACCCTAGCCTGTTCACTTGATGTTCAGATGAATTTGAGCCCAAGATGGAGCTCAAAGATGAACCCCCAAGATTGCCAGAAGTCATTTCTAGTGAAGGTAAAACTACAAAGGCATTGCTCTTTCAGAGGGAAGTGTCCTGTGAATCTTGTCAGGGGCCACACTTGATCTCAGATTTTAAACCACTGAATTAAAAAAAAAAATCACAATTATCCTGTGAAAGAAAAACACACTTAAATGTAAAGGAATATTTGAGATGGGTTCATAGACATGAAAAGACACACTTTCACTTTTAATAATGAAATGATCACTGTAGGTACAGAATTATGTTTAGTTGATGTTTTAAACCAACTTGAATATGAAACATGATGAACAAAATTTTAGTTTTTTGAGATTTTAATATACTACATTAATTAACACTGCTAAGTTCACTCAGATAAAGCAGCTGGTACAGGGACACTAAGGAAGGTGCCTGGTCCCTTAGGAGCATCCATAGGTGTTTCCTTTTCTGAGAGACTGAACCACCAGGAAGAAGAGATCAAAGAATGGCAGTCTGCATCACCTAGCAGTCTCTAGATCAACGGATCACCTCAAACTGCTGATAGGAGGTAAGTATATAAGAAGAAAATTAAATGATGTCACATCATCTGTTCTACCTGCGAGCAAATTAACCTTGCCTGTCCATGTTTTTTCAGACATTAGTAGCACCCAGAGACATGATTAAAGGGCTCAGGAAATCAATGAATAATGTTCCATGAATTTGGAATATTGTGTAAAATGTATTACTGGAAACTGGGTTGGAGATTCTATCTGCAAACAGTCACTGAGGTTGAATATGTGCATTTCTTCCCCCATATACAGAGTGTTATCTCCCCATTACATAAAAGCCGTTACAAAGAAAACAGACCCGGAAGGCTAAACGATATCTGATAACAGCTATGGCTGCAAATAAAATGAATGACAGAGTATCTTCACTTGTCCTAGATGAATGACAAATATCATTAAACCATTGTTTTATTTCCTGGTTGCAGATAGAGAATGCGTCTTGGTAGTAATTGGGCTACTGTATTTAAGCCGGCTTTTTAGTGGCAAGGCCTTTTCTGACTTCTCCCACTTAGACCATCTTCCACGAAACTCAAGGTTTCTGCTAGTGTGAAATTGCTTTCAGTTTAAAAGCAATCTCGGGAGATTTCTTTTTGGACTGTGGTCAAAAACCTCATTCACTAAAAAATAGTTTCTCTATTACTTCCCAGCTCTTCCTGGAGATAGAAAGATGAGTTAAGGAAGTGGGAGTTTGGGGGGGGGGGGCAGGAGAAAGGATGGGAGTTTTGTGGTGTTTACCTGGAGGAAGGCTTTCCTTGTTTTAGGAAGATATCAGAGAGGGGCGTTGATGTGTGAGGATGGGGAGTGTAGGAAAAGCAGCTGTATGAGAGTCTTTAAAAGAGAACACAAAAGGCATAATGTCTCACCTATGGCATCTCCCAGTTCTCCCTTTAGCTTCATCTGTCATAAAATCACGTTTTATTGTTTCAAAACTCTTTTACTTAATCTGATTTCCTAAGTTCATTTTCCCTTTATTATTTTAATTTTTGTATTTTCATCCCCTTTATTTTAATGTTTGCAATTCCCACTCCCCATTCCTCTTCAGACATCTCATTTTGAGTCAGCATACATCTGGTCTACCTTGGCTTTCAGTGGAATGGCAATCATAGTAATTGCTATACCATTTTGAGCTTCTTTTAGTGAAAATATTTTATCTGAAGTTTGCTGAATCACAAGTATTTAAACCAGAAGGCAGAGGGAAGGGAGGAGGGCACTTTTTGTCTCCACAGGTTTCAGATACTTCATTTACAAGTCAGTGTTGAACCTATTGACCTCATATACTTCCTGGAAGCTTGAGATCACGCCTAAGCAGCAACCTCCACAGTGACAGAGACAGAGGAAGAGACACAGGTATGGTCAATATGCATGGTTGGTTTCCTAGCATCATTCATTTGGTTTAACCTGAGAGACAGTGGAGGAAACCGATGGTTCTGTTTCACACTGGCCATGGTAAAGGCAAAAAGGCCTTCTTTTCCTGTCTATCCCCATCCATTGCATAATAGAGGTCACCCTGATGCCTCTGACTAGGGCTTGGGTCAGAGCAGAGTTCTTGAGGCTACTTTCTTAGGGAAAAAGGGAGAGAGACACCTCTCCCAGAGGCATGTTTTATATATATATATATATATATATATATATATATATATATATACACATATATATATGATGTAATATATATGATGTATGTGTGTATGTATATATGTATTCATATATATATATATATGGATGAATAGAATTTATTCAGGGCATGGGAAGGAAGAAGTTAAGAGGATAAAAGAGAGAGAGGAGAGGAGAGGAGGGGAGGGGAGGGGAGGGGAGGGGAGAGGGGAGGGGAGGGGAGGGGAGAGGAGAGGAGAGAGGCTGGCCATGAGCATGTGTGTGTGTGTGTGTGTTGGGGGGGGGGAATGGGAAGGTAAGCAGGGAAAGTGCAAGGGAGGAGCAAGAGACCAAAGGGGACAGAGCATAGCACTGGTCTTAACAGGAAAATAAGAAAACAAAATCTTGCTGCATTCTCTTAAAATAGGAGTTTCCACATGGTGACTTCCAGAAATAACTGAGGTAGGTGTGTGTGTGTGTGTGTGTGTGTGTGTGTGTGCTTGCGCGTGCGTGCATGCATAGATGAGAATATTTGGCTATGCTATATAGTCTCAAGTGACACAAGAGCCATGCAGGATAGCTTAGACTTCCTGGTTCCAAAGCCTAGATGCTTTCTGCTCATCCAAACTGTCTCTAACCGTAGAAGCATAGCATGGCTTTCTGGTTTTATCTCACTGCTGGCCTTTTTATTAGCTTTGTGTGCCCTGCCTCAGAATTAGCCATGATCACTAGCTTATCTCCTGCTAGGAGATAGTCATAGGGGGTTGGACCTCCTTCCCTCTTTGAGTGGGTGTTAGTAGCATCACCTCAACGTAGCATAAGACCAACTTTAATTCTTTCTCCATAAATAACTTCCCTTGGGACTCTTTCCTTCTCTCTAGATTCCAGTGAGTGGGACAAGGAACAGATGAATGATTGCAAGAAAACACTGGGGATGTCATAGCATTGTTACCTTAAATGTACAGCCATCGTAAGTACACATTGCATAGAGAGGTATCAGGAGTTACAGCTTGCTTGCCTTGTACATGACTGTCAATGACATCATTTGAACTAAATACATAAAGTATGAGGAGTACAACCAGGTGAAATGTGTGCAGCTAGCAAGCCCAGAAGCCAGAAGCTCGTCCTCCTGACGTGGCATATTATGAAACATTCATTTGTTTTGTTCTTTGAAATTGCTATCAATCTGGGGCCTCAGTACTGCTCTCTACTGTTGAAGCCAGCAGCAGCTGCAGAGATCTATCAGTGATGAGAATGAGTTAGGCACACAGTATCAAGCTGTTCCAGTTCTCAACAGCTCACGAGGATGTACCAAGTGTAAACACGTCTCCAACTCTGCATCTGTTCACAGATGACATACGGTTAATTTTCATTCAGATGAGTATATTTCCCATGTAAAATAAAAGAAATGTGCTATGACAGTTGTCTACTTTTCTTACTATGGTCTACTTCTGTCTGTAGCAATGAAAGTCAGTTCGTGATCCCTGCTATTCACAGACCATATTTGGGCAGGATTTAGCAGCAGTACTGTGCATCTAGACTACACCGTCTTGGGAACATTCTGGAGTCATTTCTCAGTGCTTCCTTGGTGAATCTCAAGTTAAGGAAAAGAGTTGGGTGTCATTCAGAGGAGTTTAAGTTTAAAGCATTCACTGTTTTTAATTCCCCAGTGATAAAATAATGACTCCCTGTGTCTATTTAGGTAAGAAATTGACCAAAAAAAATTAATAACCATTATTACTTTATCTTAAGAAACTAAAGCCAGAGTAAAAGCAAAGAAATGTTCGATTTTCTGGGTTCGTGATTGACCAGTTGGTTTTTGAGGTAATTAAGGGAAAGAATAGGTCTTACTAAAAAGTTGATAAACCAGAAACAATGAAAGTTTCTACTTACTATTTGACAGTCTTATTAACATACGTAGTGACTTTCGTTCATTCCCCCCTCATCCTCTCCTCCCACAGAAGCCCTTCTTTCCAATAAATTCTCCTACTTTGATGGCTGCTTTCATAACCCACTGAGTTGAGTTCCAGTTGCTTATGGAAGCACAAATGGGAAGGAATTTATTGGAGCAGAGCAACTTACCAGTGACGACATCACTAAAGAAAAGACGCCTCTTCTTCCCCCACCCCCCCCCCCGGCAGCCATTACATGCACATAGTCCCTCAGGAGAGAATGAGGCTTCCTGTGTCCCTTGCCCACATATGACAGAATGCTGACAGTCCCAATCTTGTGTGAGTCTTGGGCAGTAATCATAGTGCAGTGAGTTTGTGAGTGCAGCAGTCATGTCATGATAGAATTGACAATAGACTCTAAAATGTTACTATAAAACGTCAACTCATCCTCAATTTAATAGTTTTTTATCTTCCTTTTTATAGCATTATATTATCAGGCTTCAGATGATTTCAAAGTCAACTTTACAGGCATATTTCTTTTTTAGCTCATCTCTATTCATGCATATTTCAGAACTGAATGCAAAATGTGAATAACAGGACACCATTCCACCCAAAACCTCCCCAGCTTGCAATGTGTCCTTAGCTCTTCTATGCTTGCCAGTGTCCTAGCAACAGGATTCCAGATGACAGCATGACAGAGAGCAGCCTGAAGAATTGTTCTCATGCTTTGGGTGATATTTCTGTTTCTTATTAAGAAGCCAGAGAGCCTGCTATTTTCCTCCCCAACAATCCTTTGCTTCTGATTGGCAAAGTTACCATAGGAATACTTGGCTGAATTAATTCTCGGAAGCCTCGTTATATAGTAGGCTCTGCTTATTTATTGGCCTTGCCCATCATCCCCACTGAAAGATAAGCTCCAGGGAGCATAGGTGACTTCTCCCTGTTTTGAGAACTGCTGTATTCTCAATACATGAATTCAACTCAGCATATGGTAGGAACTCAAGTATTTGTGTAAATGGTGAACAATGAGCTCTGAAAGCTAAAAGGGCAACGTGATCCCTTTTGTGTTTCTGGGAGTGGAAGCACGGAGTGGATTTGGGTATGAGAAATAGCACAGTGAGCATTATGCATCACTCCAACATCTGAAACAAGGAAAAACTGGGTGGTTTGTTTTGTCTTTATCATACAGCTACAGTGAGACCTTGAACATAGTGACAGGCAGTTTAAGCTATTTTCAAAGATCACAAAGAAAAGAAGAAAGTAGATCATTAGCGAGGGTAGATAAGATGGCCAATCTTGGCTGTCAATGAACATCTGGAGTTGACTAAAACTCAAGCAGTCGGGCACACCTGTGAGGGATTTTTCTTGATTGAATTATTTAAGAAGGGATGACCCATCTATTTCTGGATCATTTGAAGTGGGAAGACTCACCTTAAATCTGGGCCACACCATCTGTGGCAGCCAGATTTAGGACATAAAAGAACATGGGAGAAGGAAGCTCTTGCTTTTCGCCTGCTTGCCTACACAGTCTGTAAGCCACTCTAATAAATCCTCTTAATATACATATATAAATTACACACACACACACGAATACACATATTTTCTAATGGGTCTTTTCCTCTAGAGAACCCTGACACTACTATGGTGAAAGGCAAGAATAAATACTGAAGATGTTTGGAGAATTGATCAAGGATGTGTGGAGTCATCTTTCTTGTCACCCTTTAAAGGAAAGAAGCTATGAGACTTGTCAAACTAAGTCAGAGAACCAGAGACTAAGTGTAGAAGGCATTTGAGGTAGAATTGTGGGAGGGTTATTTCCCACACTGAGGTCTTGCAAGTATGTTGAGGCCAAGCTAGAACATCACAGGCGCTTGGTTGTAACTGTAAAGGATGCTCAGGAGAGGGGTGGCTGGAAGCTGGCCTCACCTGTCCCCTGATACCCACCATTTCCTCATGTCACATTCGTAGCTTCTCTTCATTGTCACTCTTTTTACTTCCTTAAGGGAAATTGTTCTATAACCTTATAAGCTGTGTAAACTATTTAATTGAGGGGGAATGGATTTCTTGATTTTCTGGTTGAGGGAGGTTTTGGCCAACTCTGAGTAGGGATGCTTCACTGATCTGTAAAACAAATCCATACCCTTTCCTGAAATGTTTTAATGAATGTAATTTTCTCTCTTTTCTTCTTAAAGAATAATCTATTTTATTTTGTGTGTATGTTGTTTGCCTGAATGGATGGATGTGCACCACGCATGTCCCTAGCACCCGTGGAGATGAGAAGGCGGCATAGAATCCCCTGGGAACTAGAGTGCTGAGAATCAAACTGAAGTCCTCTCCAACTGCAGCCAGCACTCTGAGCTTCTAAGCCACCTCTCCAGCCCAGAATGTGATGTTTTTCATGTGTCTCTATTTCCAAATACCCCCAAACTAGAAAAATTGTTGTCTCCTAAATGATCGATCAAGTTAACCACAAGGGTGTGGTGTGTGATCCTTTTCTTCCTTCATGAACTGTGTTTTTGTTTACTTACTCTCAGAAGTCCACACACTTCCCCCAGCAAATTCTTAAGCGAGCATATATCAGTGAGTTGTAAGTATTTGTTTATTACCTCTAAAAACACCAATCTAGCCCAGAGCAGGTCTGAAAAGTTAACTACACTCTATTACTTTTAAGAGAACTTGCCTCAAGGCTGTAGTGAGAAAGCAGTAGGTTTTTTACAAACAAGCTTCAGTACATCTAGACCCTGAAAACATCATTCCTTTACACTCCAAACTGGAAGCAAACCGATGCCCTGCCCTGGCAGATGGATGTGAGGAAGGACAAATAAAAGCCGGTCTTAAAAGTGTTTACACTAATGGAAATGCATCATGTGGCTTCTAGGAATAATGGGAAATCAATAACCCTGACTGGGGCAACACAGTTCAGGAGCAGGAGGGAGGGAATGCTTAACATCTTAGAGACTCCTGGGGAAAGAAGAGGAGAGCACAATGGCTGGCTGAGAAGACAGCAGTGAGAGGTAGTGCTGTATTCAAAGAAACACAGCAATGGCTCATTTCAGCTTTACCTTCCAAGGTCTGTCAATCCCAATCTACTTAGCACTTGTTCTTTCTAAAGATTCACGTATTTTTATTTTGTGTGTTATTGTTTTGTCTCCATGTTTGTGTTATTATGTGCATACCTTGTACCCATGGAAACCAGAAAAGGGAGTGGGACCCCACTGAAATGGAGTTAAAGATGTAAGCCAGCATGTGTGTGCTAGAAAGTGAACCTGGATCATATGGAAAAGCAGCCAGTGCTCTTGACTGCTGAGTCATGTCTCCAGCCCCTACTTAGCATGCCTTAAAAGAGTGAATGTTAACTGTGTATTTTTTGCATGCCCAATACTCAAAAGAATTCCCTTTCCACAGAAATAATGAAGTCCCGTGGAAGAAATTCATTAGAGCATTTGTACTGTTTTCAGACACTGGCTGTAGGACACAGCACAGTCCCCTGATCATTCTCTGCTTTATTGTTTTTGGTACAAATGTCACTGCTGCAACCTGGCTGTCTGTGCACATGCTGCCAGCAATGGTGACATTCAATTGTCTGAATGGCTGACTTCTTCTGTGAGCTATATGGGAGAATTAATTGCTCACTGATACAAACTAGATGTTATTGTCCTTAGTAAAATTTAAATTTAATACTGTGGTCATTTATCTTCATGAACAAAAGGACTGATGGTAGGGTTCTGTGGGGGGGAAAGAGTCAATATGAAAACGTGCTCCTCACAACAGAAAGAGGATCAAACAGAAAGGGGATCAAAATGTACCATGGAGACAGAGATAAGTGACCTTCGAACTTGGTTACGATAGCTTCATTTCTAGAATTATGATTTTTTTCCAGGACTGTCTATAGTATAGCTGAGAAGTCTATCCACGGGTGAAATATGATGTTACATAGTGATAAGCATTCTGAATTAAGGCAGGAAAGGGGGATCCAAAGTAACGGGTTGGCCCCAGGTGCTGTAGCGGGAAGGAAACTTCTTTGCAGTCGATCCTCATGTGGAGACTGACGCCCATGAAAGACAGAAAGTGGATTTTAGCTGGGGACTAGTCTGGTGAGACACAACTTTAATTCCAACTCTCAGTAGGCAGAGACAGGGGAGCTCTCTGAGTTCAAGGCTAGCCTGGTCTATATAGAGTGCCCAAACAGCCAGAGCTACATAGTGAAACCCTAACTTAAGGAAGAAAGGAAGGAAAGAAGGAAGGAAAAAGAGAAAAGAAAGAGAGAAAGAAAGAAAGAAAGAAAGAAAGAAAGAAAGAAAGAAAGAAAGAAAGAAAGAAAGGAAGGAAGGAAAGGGAAGGAAAGGAAAGAGAGAAAGAATGGAAGAAAAAGAAATGGGAGAAAGGAGGAAGGAAGGAGGAGAGGAAGGAAGACAGAAAGGAAGATAAAAGGAGGAAGGAGGGAAGGAAAAGAAAAGAACCATATCAACCAGGAGAAGTGTGTTCAAAGACGCCTGGGAGGAGCCAGAAACTGACAGGTCATCCTGGTGCTGGGAACAGGGCTGGTATAAGAGCCCAGTGAGGAAATTACTGCAGTGACTGAACTATGGAATGATAATGTAAGCTAAGCATTCAGGTACTCAGATCCAGGTGCCTATGTGAAGGTGTTACCAACTGATGTCTCAGCACACTGAGGAATGGCTACAGCATCTGTCCAGGAGTTTAGGGAACTGAATCCTCCCGAGATGACTGGGGCGTGAGTCTGCTACTTCACACACGCTAACGTGGAACAGTTTGACAGTCATATGCTACCCATCTGAAAGTCTTCATCCAGCATTGACATTTAAATGCCACTGTCACTGTGTGAAGACACAAGGGTTTTCAGGATGGTTAGTGAACCGTGCCCTTGCTTGTGTTTGCTGGTCCTTCTGTCATGTACCACAGAGGCCCTCAACAGATGCCACAGTCACATTCTTGAACTTCCCAGCCTTCAGAATGCTGAACCAAAGACCACCCCTATTGTTCATAAATAAAAAGGGGGCTAAGCTGAAGTGTTATGTGGACAGTTGAGAAGCTCATAGAAGTTGAGGTTAGTGGTACAGATGAGACGTCAGTAATACAGCTATCAGTTTAAGGTCGGGATGCACAAAGTGGGTGGAGTACTAAGAAACCCAGCATTTAAAATATAAAAGAGAAACTGGAGGAGGGTGTCCTAGAAGTTAGGAGGGAGAGCTGAATCTGCTGCACGTGCCTGTAATCCCCAGGCACTTGAGAGTCTGGGGCAGGGGACATTGAAAAATAAAGGATATCCTAGGGCATATAATGAGTTTAAGGCCAGCCGTGCAACTTAGCCATGCCCTTCTCTGAAACTGTTTATTAGCGATGAGGGCTCATGATACAATTCAAGAAAGTATTTGCCTAGCATGAGGGGAGCCCGGGTTCCAATCCTCCTATACCCTAAAGAGTGATCAATCGTGTCCAGTGAAGCTATGAATTGAAGAAAGAATGAGAGACAATATTTGCCAATTACACTTCTGGCAAGGGGTTCCATACAGACTATATAATATTCTAAATATCAAGAGTAATAAAAAGGCCCAAGTTTTAAAAAGTAGATCAATCTTCATAATCTGTGTGCATTCAGTCCATTTTGGGGGAGGTGGAAATCAGACTTCCCACTCAATAGACAAGAACTGTACTATGGACTGTAGCTCAACTTCTACCCCTGTAAAGAAACAATTTGAGAAAAGGTATCATTAAGTTGCCAAACTAGCCTTATGCTTGCAGTACTCCTGCCTTAGTCTGCTGGCCCAGACCCCTGTCCCTGGGACAACAGGTCCTTACCAGTACATCTAGCATTGCTTCTTCTGGGAAACACTTCTACAACATCTTTTTCCCAGGTTGGTTTTCTATTCTGGCTTCTTTCCTGTATTCTTCACTCTGCGGTTTACTGCTCCCGTTTCGCTTGCCTTCTTCTCTGGATTAATAGCTATCCCACAGGGCACACAATTTGACAGCAGCACCTGGAGGGCCAGGCACCCATAAGGCCCATGTCTCCCAGAGGATCTATAGGCAGTGTCTAGTTGTTGAGCAAGGTAGATGCATTTCCTTCACAGGTGTAGTCACTAGTAAGTTGTCCACACTCCTGTTAACTAAGTCTCCACCACCCTCCTGTGACCCTAATAAAACTCACTGATTCACAAAAAAAAATGAAAAACTCAGAATCGCTGGTCTTCTGGGAGATTCTGATTGAAACCATAATGTGGTACAATCCCAGCAAAGATGCCTCTTATCAAGAGAAAAAGGCAGGTGGTGTGGAGAAGAAGGAGACTGTCAGCATGTGTCAGGGACCTTGGGAAGAGGGTTTCTCTATTGAATTGCTTCCATTGAATTTGCCTGTGGGCCTTTTCTTGATTTCTAATTGATAGAGGAGGGCCCAGCCACTGTTCATGTTGTCATCCATTGGGCAAGTGGTCCTGGTATTGGAGAGAAAAGGTACTGAGCAAGTCACGGGAAAAAAAAAAGTAAGCAGCATCCCTCTATGGTCTCTGCTTTTGTTCCTGCCCCAAACTCCCTCAATAATGGAATATAACTTGTAAGCTGAATGAAGAATCCTCCCCAAGTTTCTTTTGATCTATGTTTGATTGCAGTGACAGAGAAGCAAGGTAGAAGGGAGTCTAGGCACACTGTTGGTAGGCATTAGTGTGGAAAAATCTCTCCCAAAGCTTTAGGTAGATCCAAAAACACTACCCTCGGGTGTATAACTAGAGAATGCAAAATCAGTGCATGGAAGAGACATTTGCCTTCCATGTTTATCATAGCACTGTTCACAGTGGCTAAGAAACAGCAAAACATCATCAACTGACGGACGGGTAAAGACAAAGTTGTATGTATGCAGAATAGAACGTATGCAGTGTGTGATGGTGGCTAACCTTGCTCATCATCTTGATGTGCTATCAACTAAAACCCAAACATGTGGATACTTCTGTGAAGGATTTTTTCTTGTTCAGATTATTCAAAGCAAGAACACCCAGCCTAAATGCAGATAGCGCCTTCTGATGGCAGCCCACATAAAAGAACATGGAAGAATGGAACCTGGCTCTTTGCCTGCTTGCTCTCACTCTCGAAGACAAGTTCACCTGTGCTGTTGCTGCTGGACTCCTTCACTAACACCAGGATCAACTTCTTCCTATGTATACTGAAGACTAGCAGCTCTCCACAAATCCACCAACCCTTCAGCACCTAACTAGGACTTCTGGGATGTCCAGCCTCATGGCCTCAACAGCGACCAGATTCGTGGCCTCTCCAGTGTTAGATAGTATTGTGGAACTACCTAGATTGTACCTTAGGCAATCTAATGAACCACAGAAAATACACACACACACTACTTCATTATGTTAGCTCTGAATACCTTGACTAACAATACAGTCTTAAAAAGAGAAAAAAAAATGGAATCATGACATCTGTAATAACTTGGAAGAAACTGGAGACAGGAAGAATAAGGTTGGTCTATAAAGCCAAGTAACACATGACCCCACTCAATCACACGTAGAATCTAAAGAACAACGATCTTTTGAATGTCGAGAATGGAATGGTAGTTTTCAGAAGCTGAGGTGAGAAGGAAAGGGGAAGAGAGGAAAGACTGCTTAGCAGAAGAACTGTTGGCTAAAGCTGTTGTGTGCAGGTGTGTGCACAGGTATGTGAAGAGGTCAAAGGTTGCCGTCCAAGACTTTTCCACTGATTCTGGAGTCCAATTCTTCTAGACTAGTTGGCCATCAAGCCCCAGGGCTCCTGCAGCCCTGCCTCCCCAGTGCTGAGATGTCCTCCTGCTGGTGGGCAAGTGTATTATCAACTGTGCCACCTGCCAGGCGCTGGAATAAGGAGTTCCTGTGTGCTATTCACAACACAATAGACAGCAATTATTTGTTGTGATTCTCAAAAATCTAAAAGAAAATAACTTGGAGTGTGTGTGTGTGTGTGTGTGTGTATCCTAATCACACAGTGTATCCAAGTACTGAAATATGAAAGAGTTCCCTGTCCAAGTGAATAAATTTAACTGAAAATGAAAATAAGGAATATTGAAGAAGTGAAAGTAAATATTAGAGCTAATAAGTAGACATCTATAGTAAAAACCTATAGTATCTATAGTGCCTACCTATACACCTAATATAGCAAAAAAACAATCACAGAGGCATTTCTTGGAGAGGTAATATGATGATATTAGTTTCAAATTATTTGATTTGATTTTGGTTTGATAGTTTCAAGTTATTTGATTAAGTGGATTTTGGTATGCTAGGGGTTTCTGCACCTGAGGTTCCTTTCTATATTTTCAGTAGCTTTTGCAATGACTATTGTTAGAAAGAGGCTGTCACATGATGACTATTCTGATTCTTTAGAGTTATTTATTTTCTGAAACAACACAGCACTAGACTGTATTCGCGATGCCTTGAGTAAATGCAGTCTCAGAAACAGTAGGCTGGGTCCTCAGTTATCTGGTCTCAATGTGGTACCCTCTGTTTTCACCTTTCCCAGTAAATGCTCCATTTCTGAATAGCCCTGAAGCTGCTGTGTCTGCCTTTGTGCCTGCAGACTAGCCAATGGTAGCACCTAACGGAATGTAGAGGCTCCAGGGCAGTGGAGTTGAACTGCCCGGCTCACCATGTCTGTCTTCAGTGCGTTTTAGGTCAGAGGTATTCATCCTCTGAGCTCTAGAGAAAAATTATCCACCCCCCAAGTAAAAGACAACAAAATCGGAAAACAGAATATATCCAGACAGGCTATGGAACAGAAAGTATAAAATATGTTTTGTTGTTTTAGAATTATACCCTCAGTGAATTGAAAGATTTTATGAAACCCTTCTTAGTCCAGGGGTCAATGCCAAAGACAAGTCTACCGTACACCACTTTCCTTGCGTGGTAGTCATTGGAGAGACATTCCATCATCCTTGGAGTCCATCTGGAAAACAAATCTGCAAGCTGGGGCAAGCAACCTTATGCTCATGTCAGCCATTGTATTTTCTTTCTCCGGTACCATCCATTCAGAGAAAGCCTGGCATTGCAGCGGTGGGCTTTATTGGATTTCAAGTCACCCCAAGAGCAAGAGAGTGAAATCTATACTTCTCAAAGCTGTCCCCAGTGTTGTTCCTACGCTCCCCACACAGAAGCCTTACAGTATTACAGAACCAATTTAACAGTTATTAAATGCTCACTCGATGTAAGCTACATATTCTCAAAGGGAAAAATAGAATCAAACCAAGCCCTCCCTTTTACAGTTATAGACAGCAACAGTCACAGAGATGACAGCACCCTTCCCACGCAGCCCAGTAGACTGTTGCTAGGGAGGCAAGGACCTGATGATACTCAGTCAGTGGCCCCTTCGTACTGCTCTATGCTCACATCCATTTTACTGAGAACTCTTCACGAAATTCTGATTTAAGTTGGCTCTGTTATTCTGTTCCCTTCAAAATAGGCGAATGCTTGCCATGAACTTGGTGTGTGCTGGACATATGGACTACTTCAAATCATGAATAGTGCTCTGTCCGTGTATACCTACAGTGGTTAGGGTTTTCTCATTTCATATGAAAGCAAGGGGTTCTGAAGGCAGCCATGTCACTTGCCTAAGGCTACCTCAAGTATCACTGAAAGGACTCGCTCCCTGGTGCTCACAGAACCACGAAGCTTTCTGTCCTCACAATATCAGCCTGTCATGGTGTTTCCATCTGAACACTAGAAGCCAAATTCTGTGACTTGTTTCTGGCAGATGTACACTTACCACCACGATGACACTAGTATTGTGCAGCTCATGTTGAATTATGTTTGCTTGGCATTATTGGGCTCCCTGAAGCACATGTGGACGAGACCCTGTGGGATATGCATTGCCAAGGGAGGGCATGGCAGCAGATCTGTGTCCTTGACAGATATTCAAGCCCTTCAAGTCCTTGACACATCCTGCAGAACATCGAGGCTGAGTTATGTATTTAACTCCACGTGCCTTATGGCCATGTAACTTTTTTTTTTCACAGCCAAAGCACAAATTTGAGCCACAAGTTGGAATGTTTCTAAAATGAGCTCTAATTCCTTAGCATGGGTCAGTTCAGCTTGCTAACCTGAGCAGGTTTTAATCACACTTGGGCTCTCTGATAGCTGATGCTTTTGCTATTTATTAAGAAATCAGGATGGATTGAGGATAATTTAGTGACCACCTACTGAAAAAAATAAAATCAAATCTTGCAATTTGCTAAAGAAGCCCAACCTTTCTGTTTCCTAAACGCTTATTTAGTTGGCCTGATGATTTGTGCTCCTGCTGCTGTAGCTGAACATGCCATTAAGTGGCAAAACATTTGTTATTACGTCTATGAGACTCGAGGCAGAGCAAAACAGTCAAAAAGATCAATAGGCATAATTTTGTATGTCTTTGTGTGTGTGTGTGTGTGTGTGTATGTGTATATATATATATATATATATACATATATATATGCATTATTTAATAATCCAACAAACAATTTAATCTTGTCTTTCTTGTTCTGAATGTCAATTGTGATTTTTTTAAACGTTATTTTATGCATTGTTTATTTTTAATCTTGTTGTGAATTTCTGGAAGAAATGGTTCATTATAGATCATAGTTTAAGGAAATACAATCTATCATATGGGTGGGGTGGGGGGTGCTGACAAGCCAGATGGCTTGGTCTTAGATGATACAGCCTCCCTGTATCATTATAAATCGGGATGTATAAAGGTGGAGCCACAACCAGAGCAGGAAATAACATAAGGACCACTCCTTGGTGCCTGACCTCCTCTAGCTAGACCTTATTTTGGGTGCTAAAATCTTTATTAGTCAGGGTTCCCTGGAGAAGCAGGACCAGTAAAATATATGTGTGAACACATTATAAAAAGAGGGAGTTATTGGATAGGCTAGCACACTAGGGGCTGTGTTGCCAATAATGACCCCTGCATGCTAAGAAAGTGAATAGGCTGCCTTTACAATCCCATCTGACTCTGAAATCCTGGATGCTGCTTAGTACTGGGTGGGTACTGATTCCATATTCAAAGCCAAGGAAGCACTTGTCTGATGTGATGTGTGGCACTCGTGATAGACTCAGTTGCTCAGGAGAGAGGCTTACAGGCACATGTGCTGCCTTCCTCTCTATTTTCTGCTTCGTCTTCTAAGACATCTTTAACCTCATGTTGTACTCTCCTTTTATCAGCTTTTAAGTAAATTCTGAAAATGACTTTTGGGTTAGAAGGGGGTACATATGGATCTGCCCTAGGCCTTTTTGAAAGAAAGAGACAATCTATAAGTATATGAAGTCCTAATAACATCCATAAATTGAGAGTTCCTAAGGTAAACCCTGTGTGAGTTCTAGTTATCTGTCAAATAGTGATGCTGACTGCTGTTGTACAGATAGTCAAAGTATACAGTCTGCTACTCAGGATACCACCGTGACAGAGGCATCCAGGAAACGACTCCACTCCATTTCCAAAGCTTATGAGTCCTACTCAGTCCTTGAATCCTGTCAGTACCTAAGTTCACCATTTTACAATGATAAATAGGAGAAAAGGCAGTTTTGATAAACCTCCCATTCAGTGTCATCTGTTTCCGTGACGTCTGCCTCAGCAATATTAACCTCATGATCTCTGTGACATCTGCTTCTGCCATATTAACTTCATGACCTCTGTGACATCTGCTTCTGCCATATTAACCCCATGACCTCTGTGATGTCTGCGTCTGCAGTACTAACCTCATGACCTTTTCTCCAATCCGCAAAACTGTCAACTTCCCAGTTAAAGATTTTGATGAACAATATGCCATCTACCGTCAGCTCTCATTCTAGTATATCTACCCAGTTCATACCCATGATAATAGGAGCATTATTCACCACATGGGGGTCTAGAGAGCATCCCAAAGCAGGAGCACTATGCTTGCCTAGGAAACCATGGGATACCCAGATGATCTCATGTTGGCTATTCATCCATCCCTAAGCATACACATAAGTCCATCCACCCCAGAAGAGTACCTCCTTATTCCTGTATAAACAGGCTCCAAAGGCTGTTGGTCAGGTTTAACAGTGTCTCCACATATGGTACCAGTTTTTAGTGCTAGTTACATGTAAAAGAATGCCCGACAGGAAGAACTTAGAGGGGAAGGACAAGGTTTGGATCACAGTTCGTGGTGATACAGTCCATCATAGTAGGGTGGAATGGTGGCTAGGACCAGCTTAATCCAGAGTGGCATAAACTTGTAGCATGCCTTCCTCACATGTTTGCCGACCAGGAAGCAGAGAGCTCAAGCAAAGCTATAAGCCATAATGCCCACCCCCAGAGATGTATTTCCTCTAGCTAGAACTGAATTTTATACAACCTGCCAAAGCAGCACTGCCCATTAAAGATGAAAAGTTAAAACACAGGAGCCTGTTGAAGGCATTTT
This sequence comes from Mus caroli, assembly GCF_978045245.1. Lineage (NCBI taxonomy): Eukaryota > Metazoa > Chordata > Mammalia > Rodentia > Muridae > Mus > Mus caroli. Next base: position 9,117,363 of record NW_028227271.1, read on the forward strand.
ATATCTGAAGTTTTGTTATGAAGAGACTCTCACTCCAAAGATTGTCCCTCCTTAGTTATAATTATCATCAGGAGATACCACAGTGCACATAAAGTTAGTAATTACTTTATTGTGTGCTCTCTCTCACACGTGCTTTGTGTCCAACTATAATTAAGTACAAGTACAATGTCATGATTTGGGTAAAGGTTCATATCTATGTGAACCATAACCGATTTATAATGGAGTGTATCATATTTATAAAAATTTCAACCAATATCCTAAGGCATATTTGGAAACAAAGTAACAGTGGGCTTTGGGAAGTTAGTAAGGGTCATCAGAAAGTAATTTGATGCTGCCTCTACATACTATCTGATAGTATTTTTACTTGTAAAAGTGGTGATGCCTGCAGTTAAGAAAAATGACTTTAATGCACAAAAAATTCTATATGGAAATGATAATAAGAAATGAGCACAAAACCATACCATTTGCCTGTAATACTGAAATGTCCTTGTTGATCCATGTGTAAGTGTGTATTGTTCACATCGACCAGGCACCAGGGGCTTTACTTTATTGGTCATGTTGTTTACATACATCAATTGGTATGTTATTTTCCTTCACACACCCAGGTACAGTTGATTGGCTTCTCTCTTTCTAGAAGAGAAGCTGTCAAATTGGCATTATTATAAAACCATATAAATGACAGATTACCCAGAAATTACCTCCCTAAAAATGGTTCCAAAGAGTTTTGTGAAAACATGACTAACTGACCTTGGTTCTTAAGGAGACCCAGAGTATTAATATTGCTTATATTGTACATAATAACTGACACAATACCGGTCCCTCAGCGGATCAAGCATTATCTATTAATTAGCCTTAGCTAAAAAACTGGGGATCCTTCAAAGTTCCTCTCTGGGCAACTGTGGCAGTATGAGTGAGAATGACCCCCATAGGCCCATACAGTTGGATGCGTAGTCACCAGAGAGAGCTCTCTGACAAGGTTGGAAAGAGTAGGAGGTGTGTGGTCATGCTGGATGAAGAATGTCACTGGGAGTTTGCTATGAGTTTTCAAGAGCCCATGCTAGGCTCAGTCTTTCTCTGACTCTCTATCTGTCTCTCTCTGTCTCTGTCTGTCTCCCCCCTCCCCCAAGGATCAGGATCAGCCCTCAACTGCTCCAGCACCTGCCTCCCTGCCTCCATGCTACCATGCAACCTCCCTGCCGCCATGAAGATAATAGACTATGCCTCTCAAACTGCAAGCAAGTCCCCAATTAAATGCTTCCTTTTATAAGACTCTCTTTTTTCCTTGGTCATGGTGTCTCTCCACAAGACTAGAACAGTGACTAATGCATAGACAGGATGATCAGTTGTTTTAATGTATGTACCTACAAGATAGACTAATTAGCTAAGGATCAGCAAAAGGCTTCCTCGCTGTTATTTCTAGACCTCCAACCACATATAATGTAAAAAGAAATAAAAATGCTACTGTTATAATTACTAATATTTCTATTTTTCTTTTTCCAATAAGGCCTGATTTAGAAGACCCTCACTGACAATTAGATAACCTGATTAATAGGTTACTAATGCTATGCTCCAAAATAAAGAGAAGCCCTCTAAGGCTATTAAAACGAAAGGAAATGCATTTCCACTTTCTAATATTAGTGAGTGCTCTACTCCGCACACTTCCAGCTGGGGAGCTTAATTGACCTGCCGGTGTAAAGCAGCCAGCACTCAAGGAGCTCCTACAGGACAGTTCTTTATGTACGTTTCTTTGTGCTAATGAAGCAATTTGAAGGGGCAATTTTATGTTTCCCATTCTGCAACTGTGACAAGGAGGTGCGGAGGAGGCTCCCGATTTGTCAGCTGTGCTATAACTATACAGCAGACCAGCCAATCTGGCCCTGGCAGGAACCAGATACCCTCTTATGTCCTAGGAATGTCAAAGTGTTGAACTCATGCTATGCCCAGTTCTTAAGTTATGCATATTGTATAAAGCAGTGATTTTTTTTCAGGCATGTCTTGCCCTAAGAGACTCCATTTTCCAAGTAGCTTTGACTCCGCTTTGAGGAGGGAAGATGGTGAAGGTCCTAGGTGGATACATGAATATCATCACCATAGACTGGTTGATAAGTGATTGCTGGTAGAAAGAGAGCCACCCTACAAACTGATAGATGCTGTAGCTGTATCAATACATATAGGTGTATTAAAATCTAATCAGGGAAACCAGACTTCAGAACTTACTGGTCATGCCACTCTGGGGAAAGGGTAAGACTCCCTTACCCAGGCTCCACAGTGATGGACAGCAGGCATTACAATGGCACCCATGCCACCCCGCACCCATGCAAATATATCATCTGATAACTGATATGTACATAAAAAACAGCCAAGCCTAGAACTTCCGAATGTCCCTGGGACTTCAGCTAGGTTTGGTCATCTGCTGTTGCTACAGCCTATTTGAATAATGAACAGATAGATATTCACCCCACAAGATTACCAAGATAGGTGGGATGACCTGTCAAACTGCTATGGCTGAAACCACTCAACCCTATGGAAAGACAAAAATCTGTTTGTTTATGTTTCTGGCATAGGGAGCTCGTGACAAACAGTAAGAAAACCGGTGAGTGTCCTGGCATCCTGGAACATGCACCTTATGGATTAAGCCACAATGCAATGGGCTTCAGCATGGTTGGTTAACTTATATGGATGTGTCCACTCTTGTTAAAGGTGTCACTATTCCATGTGTCTTGTTCTATAGGTATTCTTGCTTATTTTTCTTTGTAACAAAACAAAAGGATCATTAAAGTTTTATAACAGACTGCTACGTGGTGTCAACTTTTCACATTTTTGTAGACTATAGCTATCCTTTGGCATCTGTGCTTTTATGAACCCATGGATACCAGAATCCATTGAAACCCTGGAATAAAATTATATGGGTTTTTCCATGTAACATGAACATCCTCTGGTAAATTTGAATTAGTCCCAGACTAGTTGAAATATCCAACAGAATGTAAATGCTATGCAAGCAGTGGTCATACCGAATTGTTCATGAAAGAAGGTCTGTGTGATGGCAGGACCCACACAACAGTTCCTGAGTAAGATCTCAAAGGCTTATTTATACACAGTGCTTATGGACTTCATTCAGGCTTGTTCCCTAACTAACTCATAACTTATATTATCCTGTTTATATATTTCCATGTCTGCCACATGGCTAGTTACCTCTCCTCAGTTTCAAGCATCCAACTTCCTCTGAGACAAGGTGAAGCTTCCTGTGTGTGATTCTATCCCAGAGTTTGTATCTCTCTATACTGGAACTCCCACCTTCTACTCCCTGCCCTTTTCCAATAGGTCACCAGCTTTTTATTGACAGGTGATGGTCCACACAGTGCCCAAGAGATTTTCCTTACATGCCTGTACATAGTACAAGTAGATTATTTTTTCCTCATTCATAGTGGGCTAAATCCATATACACATACCATTTGAATTCCCTAAAAGTAACAACATGATTCCTTATTTCTCTTAAGTTCTTATTACAACACTGAAAATACAAGAGAAAATAATAATAATAATAAAAAAACACCCCACAATCAGAAAGATATAAATCAAAATTTCTACCTTCATAAAAGGCCATTCTTTAGTAGGGTAAGCAAACAGGATAACCAGCAATCATAGGATAATAGGAAAATATTACAGTGGAGGCTTGAAACATATCTGCCTTGGGCTCAGTAGAGAATTCAAGCTGCATGTGAACCTTTCCTGTCTTCTGCTTCCATGGTGATCGTGAGCTGGTGGCCGTGTGCAGATGGTGGCCATGCTTACCTTTGCTCAGGGTTGTTCATCTCTGCTCTAATCTGTTGCTGATTCTAAGCACAGACCCAGTGGACTGTGCCCTGAGGGTTTCTTCAGTTTATCTAACATTAGCTTTATCTAAAAAGTACACCTTTTTAAAGACTCTCATTATTTATAACACTTAACTTACAACATCTGTCCTCTCAAGGTTGACCTTGCTTATCTGATGATGCAGTAAAATAGGAAACCCAATCTATACCATGGCCACAGCGCTCAGTGCCCATCACTCTTGAAGGTTCCTGCAGCAGCAATAAAAATGGGAATGGTTTGTGAAATTCTCTGAGCCGGTAGAAATGGCTTTGGTGTCCCGTGTTAGCATAGGTCACTCTCCAACACAGCATCCAGCCTGACATACAAATGACTCCAGAGCAGCACGAATATTACCAAGAAATGAGATTAAATCTTCAAGACCCCCAAGCCTATGAATAACTCTGTATTACTTATTCATATCTAAGCTAATATTGACTTCATATTCTGGTCATCATTCACATTGATTGTCATTTAGGGTAGCATTGGCTTGGCAATTTCCTTGGTCAGTATTTACCTCAAACATCAATATTTTTCTAATGTTTATTTTAACCAAAGGCAATATGTTTTCATCCTTGACTCCTGAGGTAATTACTTTGGTAAAAGCCTATGGCATAAATCAGATAACCAGATAACAACCCATCATAGTTACCTGCATACGATTTTCACAATCATAACTATTAAGAAAAATTCCCAGTATTATTTATGTTCTTGAAATAGAACTTAAGGTACATACGTGCATACACATACACACAGAGAGACAGACAGGCAGATACACACACACACACACACACACACACACACACATACACACACAGAGAGATGAGATATATAGAGAGAACATTAAAAATAATTTTAATAAATATTTGACCATGTAGTTAGAATGGGAGAGTAATTACCTTTCATATCTAAGTGAATCTATTTTTTACCATATACAAATTTGATTTCTATGAGAAATACCTCTTTCTTTGTTATCCAGCTGTACAGTACCATATGTAAGATTGAATTATGTAAAGACATGGTAGAAAATAAATTCAAACCTATTTTTCTACAAACACAAAAAGTTATATTTTCATCTCATACTGATGCTTTGCTGGCTTCTGATAGGATTGTGTTTAACCACTTCCTTTTCTCACTGGGAGGATGTTTAGGCGTCCATCCTTTAGTGCAACTGTACAGACGAATTAATATATTCTACTTCTAAAAAGATTCTCGATAATGGAAATAATTTTAATAGGATCTTGTTTTTCAAATTTCTAAAGTGTTTATGCACTGTTTTAATTTTGTGGGCCTACATTTTAACTAATACATATGCTCTAGACACTTCCTGTTCTTACAATCATTTCTTTTTTTATCTTTAAATCTTTTATTCTAACAGCTAATATAGTTCTTTAAATTCTTTATATCCTCCTATATAATTTACTTTTATTCAATCTTGCTTTTATTTAGTTTTGGTTGAAGCAATTTCTTTGCAGCTCTGGGTTCAAAGGGGATATAATATCACCTGTCTTCTTCCTGTGTCTCCAGAGTGCCCTGAGATTTAATGAGATAACATCCACACAGCACTTTGTGCTCCTTAGAGAAAGGTACTATATAAAAATCAAGCCATTATAATTATTTATGTTATTATAAAACCTACAGAGATATTAGTGTATGATATAGCACAAATAGAAGGTGTTGGACTAACTCCAAGTGCAGCTTGGGAAATAACAAACCGTTGGCATTGAACTCAGTGGCTGCTACTCCTTCCCTGCATTTACTGCCTTCTTGGTTCCAAAATGCAAATCCCCAGTTTCTCTCAATAGTCTAAACGAAATACTTTTGTTTTCATGGGCAGTATTTTATAGTTAAACTTTGGAACCCCTGCCATGATTGCTTAGTTTCGTCTGGGGTTGAAAGGCTGATACCACTGATCACTAGAAACCAGGCAACCTAAAGGGTTTCTGGTTTCTAATGTCTTTCTTGGCTGAAGTAGAGACAGTTTAGCACAGACAAACAACAAGGGGTCAACCGTTGCCTGAGTATTTAAAATAAAGAGATACTTGCTACTTCCTAAAATTTTCATACACTTAGAATGGTCTACACTTAGCCAGACCCCGTTCATCCATCCTGCTTCACCCAACAGCCAAGCATCTTCCTCTATCACTTCTTCACTCTATGTTTCCTTCCTTTATTGATCCTGTCAATACTTACTCTATAGCCATGACATAGGCATTATGTAAATCTTTAGGGATACAAACAATGTTATGAGAGGATATCAGAGTGTTGGGAGATGGTTTTGGGTACTGTGCATTCAGATGCAGGTTTCTGTACCCAAGAGATCTGGTTGCAGTCTGGACGTGGCATTGTCACAATTATTGAAACACCTCCTGTCGCATTTTTGTGTAAAAATTGTTCTCCTTCATCTATGATTGGTTGATAAAGAGCTGAACAGTCTATAGTTGGTCAGCAGACTTAAGGCAGGACTTCTGATCCCAGTGAGAGGGTCCAAGGTAGTGAGGAAAGAAGGGAAGTTGCCATGAGCAGGTGGCGATGAGAGGGTCTTCGTGGGGAGGTCACCATCAGGGTCCCAGATGGGGAGTCACTATGAGGGAGTGACCAGGAGGACACAGGAAGAGCAGGAGCAGCCAGGGCAAGACTAAGATGATAGGTAACAGAGCACATGGCTGGGAACAGTTGGGTTAGAATACATGATTATCTGCCCAGCTATCGTGCAAGAAGCATTTTAATAAACATAATAGGTCTCCATGTCACTATTTGGGAACAAGGAAAACAGAAAAGCATCAGATGACATCAGAGTGTAACGGAGACATCGACATCAATAACAACAAATGACCGTAAACATAGGAGCATCATCACTGCACCCAAGAAAGAAAACGACAAGGATAAGAAAGAAACTGAGACAACTTGAGATCACCAAAGGCTTCCTAGAGGAGGCGATTTTGCTAATTGAAGAGTTAGTGGGGGAGCACAGAAACAACGAGGGTGGGACAGACCTGTGCAAGGGCAGTGGGACACTCAAGTGGTTGACTGTGTGGGAGGCACGTGGTGGAAGGAGTTAATGAGTGCGGAATTAATCTTAGTGTTTACAAGATTGTAAATTAGATCATATTCCACGGTGCCAACCATGGCTCTGCCGCCCCTCCATGGCCTGATTCCTCTGATCGAGGTGACCATGAGAGAATGTAGGTGGCGTTGTGACTTGGGCAAAGATAGTGTTCCCTTAAAGAGTTGTTCCAAAAGCCTAGACAATGGTGAGGGGTCCTGAGGGATGGCCCCGCAGTTAGCACATTGGACAGGAGTGCCAAAGGTTAGGACCACAAAAAGCCACAAGCATTTCTTTACTCTGGAAATGGGGTGGCTGGTCATATCATGAGCAATGATGTCATCCAGCACAAAAGGAGATGCTAAGGTAACAGGAGGAGTTTTTGTGTATTGTGTGGGAGATTCCTGTTCACATGGAGATGTCTGGCACAGCAGAGACTGTGGAAGGGGTCAGAGCCGGAGAACAACTGACAAAGGTCAAGGTGAAATAAGTAGAAGAAAATAGTTCAGAAGTCACTGACTACCTCGGGAGGAAGCACTAGACCCAACCTTACTCTGCCAATGCTGTCTTTCCAGCCAGAGCTGCTATTGACACCATGGGCTTAAGCACCAGAAAAAGGCAAACAGAGAAGGATCAACGGGCCCTAGGTCAGGCACCTTTTGCTCCTCTTTAACTGAGCATGCGTGCCAATACTGTTGTTTGACAAAGGACAACTTTTAAAACCGACCAAAGAAGACAATGCCTGTGAATTTGCATGGAAAGTGGCAGGAAGCCAGGGAGCCACCACAGCCCTGCTGAGACTGCCCAGCCTGTGCCAGATCTGCTGAGTTTTTACCTCGAGCTAGATGAGCTTCAGATGCTTTTCTAGGGCTCTCTAGGTCAGGTCCCAGGCAGGCTGGGCTGCCTGCTGCATTCACCACTCCTGACCTATGTACCGCCTCCTGGTGCTATGGCTCAGCCACAGAGCACCTTGGTCCAATTATTTTGGGAAAGGATTCCCTTAGGTTTTTATCATTGACATTTTCCCTAAGAATCAAGCCTATATTTCCGGGGCTGGCAGAATGAACCATGTAATGTTTGTGGTTTGGCTTTTTCTACATACAAACCTTGAGTGTATTTTAAACTTCTCTAGATGAATTGTTTTACCAAAGACTTATTAGTTTAAAACACAAATGGACCTCCAGCCAGCCAGTTCTCTAGTACCATGCGGGAGCGTCTGTCCACACCAACTCCAGGGAAACGCAATCCAGGGATGCTATGGAACACCACATATTTTCAGAGCACCCCCAGGTCATTGCTTGTGTACCTGCCATTGAGCATTGGCTCAACGGGAACTAAACCCACACCCAACATTTCTATTTTGAGAGACACGACAGACAAATTAACAAAGCCACTATCCACATGAGTAAATTCCAGCGGAAGTTTGATCAGTCTAAAGCAGTAATCACCAGAAGATAGATAGATTTCGAAATAAAATATACAACCAGATCGAGATGGGATGCAGAAAACTCATTTTTCAAATTCTTGTGCGTCATTTAACTTTCATACCAAGCATGAAAGTTTAGTTACCACACAGCCTTTGGCAATAATAGTAAAAACACAGCACCACAAATCTATTTACTTTGGGTCTGCTGACTTTATTAGTTTTAATACTAATAAAAGCTATATATTACGAGGATGCTTATCAGATTAATTCTGACTGACTGCCCTTCCCAGAGATTACGGTTCTGCATACAATTATTAAGAGAAATGAGAAGACATAAAACTCCCCACTAAGACTTATTATTTCTACAGCTACCACTACTGAAATTGTTTCCCCAATCAAAAGCACGTTACTTTCGTTCTGCAAAGTGCTTCTTTTACAACTTCAAGTTACCACGCATATATGTCTGACTTAATGAAGAAGCTAAAGTGAAAAAGGCAAAAAGTGAATATAAATGAAAAGAAGATAAATGGGTTCTCAGCCTCCTGCCTGACCCCAGTGCAGAGGGGGCTGCGTGGAGGGCAACTGCCGGGAAACGCAATTTCAGCTATTTTATGCCGCGGCCATATATCTCCGGGTGCCAAGCTGTGTGAAGAATGGATGCTGCCACAGAAGTACAGCCTTGCTTCCCATAGACAACTCAGCACGAGTTATCAAAAATACTCGAAACTGCAGTCTAATCGTTATAACTCACTTGAATTTTTGACAAATACAGTAGTGTGGGTTCCCGCTTTTTAAATTATTATTAAAAATCCTCAAGTAAAATGTAATTAAAATTTCCCTGTGCTACCCCAATTAGATTTCTGTGTCAGAATCTGAATTTCTGTGTAGACTTGAATGACTAAGAATGTATACGAGGCAAGTCCTTTCTGTGGAGGACAGGCTGTGCCAAGAATGAACTAGTTTTAGAAGAGATAGATGATAATTTTGAGGATATTTAAGAACGTATAAATGATAGGAGCCTATTCTTTATATAAGAACTAGGTCAGCTGGAAACACAGCATGCTGCCAGGCCTGACTGCCCCAGCCCTGCCCTGTTCCATTTTTTTCCAGGTTGTGCTTGAAGCTTACCATCATGGTCCTGTGGCATTGTGGGATGCTATCTTTACCTTTGCTAGCAAGGAAAAGATTCTCATTTATACTGTGAGTACTTTGAAGACAGACAGTGATTTGTTCATCTTTTTTGTTCCTAGCACCCTGGTATGATGTCAGGGACACACACACACACACACACACACATATGTATGTGTGTGTGTGTGTGTGTATATATATATATATATATATATATATATATATATATATATATATATATATATATATATTGGAAAAATGGTTGAATAAGTGGCAGACTGAATAATCTCTATTTCACAGGCAGCTAAATGGTACTAAATTAGGAAAAAAAATGATCTGATTAAATCTCATGGTGAAATGATGCTATTGCCAAAAGAGCACACAATACTTCTCTAGGGAAAGAAATGCATGTTACAAAATGTGTGTCGTTCAGAGTGACAAATCGGGGATCAGCACTTTGGGTGGCTCTCACGGGAATGCCATGGGGAAAGCAGCAGTTGGACAAGGCCACTCAGAAATGAAACTTACACTGCCCTTGCCAACACATACTAAGCCAGCCTCAGCCTTCCATCCTGAACCTGCTACAGCACCCAGACAACTGGGATCAACTTCCATACCTGCTAAAGCAATTGCCTTGTTCATATTTTACTAAATGGGTGGGAGGTTTTCTTTGAACATGTGGATATAATGACACTATAGAATGACTGCTTAAATTAAAAAAAAAAAAGACAGTTGGAATTAACAGATACCTAGGAAAAGAGCTTTAACTTGGTTTACTAGTGATCAGATACATAAAAATTAAGCATACATTTCCAGCCATTTCATGGATGCCCTTCTTTATATTCATAATCTAAGCCCGTGAAAACAGTAACAAAATGTATCAATGATAGCTGCCAGTAATCATTCAGGGAAGGCAAAAATATGCTCTTAGTGAACTTCAGTCCCCTAGTGGACCTTGAAACAATTTTACTCTCCGATGATACTAAGACAGTTTAAGTGCCCCCTGGGATTGAGGAGGAACTTCCGACCAAAGAAACTGGGGAATCTCGATGCTGAAAGACGTTAGACCTGGAGTTACAGCTCAAGGTAGGAACGAAGCATGGTTCTAACAAAAATAATACCCCTTAAGGTAAAGAAAGCCCCAAATATCCCTGAAGAAAAGGTCACCCCTGGTAGGGAAAGTGCTGTGTGTTCCAATTGCATGTCCCAAACCTGTGAGCTTCAACACATGGTAGTCTCCTTGCCATATTCCTCTACATCATGAGGCAGCTTATATACCAGTTTTCTTTCTGTAGCCCAGAAATAGAACCACAAGTATTTTCCCTTCTTTTGAAAACCAAGTTTCCCACTGTTCACTTTTAAAGAAACCAAAGGAAAAAAAATTTAAGAAATATAAATACAGAAAATACTCCTAAATGTATTTAAATGTATGTCTCTAAGTCCACAGTGAGTACATTGATTACCTACTGCTACTGAGAACTTACTCTCTGGCCTGTGCTATTAGTCAGCCACCGGCGTCAGATGGCAGACTGCTTAGAACTGAAACACTCCCTCCAGAAGGGAAAAGAAAGTTTGTGACTCCCTGGAAGTAAAAACAAACATTCACACATCTGGCAGAACAGAAACTTAAGAGAATTATTGAGGACCTCTCCTCAATAGCATGAAGAGGAGTAAACAGACAGACAGACAGAGAGTATGTAGGAAGGAGAGTTTGACAAGCAATTCTGAAGAGAGAAGAGGGTCTTGGACTGTGGAGCGCCTGAAGGCTGTGCAGAGAGCTGCAGTTTGCAGTTTTCCTGAGTCTGTGCTAGAGTGGGCTTCTCAATGATGCAGCTGCTTTTCAATCATCCTGCTCTCTGCAAGTAAAACCCATCACCCAGACTCCTGACAGAAAACCCACTGCAAGGACATTGGTTCTCAAAGCTGGACTCTGGTACAGTCATTACTCTAGCCCTTTGTGAGCTCCCTTTTTTTTTTTTTTTTTTTTTTTTTTTGGTTTTTCGAGACAGGGTTTCTCTGTGTAGCCCCGGCTGTCCTGGAACTCACTTTGTAGACCAGGCTGGCCTCGAACTCAGAAATCCACCTGCCTCTGCCTCGTGGGCTCCCTTTTTGGGATGAATAGATGTGGTTTGAGATTGTGTGTGTGTGTGTGTGTGTGTTGTGTATGTGTTTATGTGTGTGGTGTGCATATATGGATGTGTGTGGTGTATATGTGTGGATGTGTGTGTGTACGTGTGGATGTATATGAATGTGTGTGTTCGGGGTGTGTGTGTTTGTGTATGCTATGTGTGTGTGTGTGCAAGTGTGCTGAGTGTATGCATGTGTATATGCTTGTGTGTTTATGGGTGATATGTTTATGTCTGATGACAGGGTACAGTTAGTCATTTCTGACTGACTATGTCTGTAAGGTTTCATTTTATTTTTCCAGTTGTCCTTGGGGCAGGCGAGAGCATTTGCAGCTCTGCCACCATAAGCAGAGTTTTGAATCCAACGTCCACACAATAAGCCAGGCCTCCCACAAGTACCCATAACTCTAGGCCTGAAGGATTCAACTCAATCGTCTGGCCTCAGTGCCAACACTCCCACAGACACGCGCGCACACATACACACACACATAAACATGGACGCACACTCATAAGCAAGGTAAATAAATATTGTCGGACCCTCAGTCCTTTAACTTTGATCCTCTGATTGCTAACCCCTTCAAGGAAACCACTTCTTTTATAAAACAAAATACTGTTTCCCATGTGCGGAGGAGCCTACAGGCTGAGGCTGTAACCACTTTCGTTCTTTTTGGAAGAGTGTCAGCATAAACCGATTACCTAGTTACCATGCTGGTCACCTTTCCACAGCTCTCCTTTGCGTGGAAGAATTTGGGTTTATGAGAATATTTTCTACATATAAATCACATACATTCTTTGAGACTGTGGGATAATTCTGGAGGATGAAAATCACACACAGAACTCTTACACTTCAACCTTAAACCACAGAGTATTCTTGGGAACATACCTCAGACTTTCATCATTTTATCATAGGCTGTGAATTTTCTCGAGCTCGAATTTATTTCTATACTTTTGTAAGCTATGTAGGGGCTTAAGATGCTTTTTCAGTTTTAGTCTTTTCAGATTTTTTTTTCACCTGTGGGAAAACTCCAAACCAGAAGGCAACTTGGTAAGGAATCAAAAGTTACAGAATAGGCAAGACAGACTTTATTGGAAGATGAGAGCACAGAAAGCAGGTTCCTTTTAAGTAATTTGTGGTTGCTTCAGCTCTCTCGTTTGTGTTCTCTCTCTCTCTCTCTCTCTCTCTCTCTCTCTCTCTCTCTCTCCCTCCATGTGTGTATTTGCAGATGTGTCTAATGACAGGTGGAATAAAAATTATTATAAAGATTACCAATAAATTAAATTCAATTATTTAAGCAAATGACACACGAGTGTACCTATTAGAAAAAGAGCAAGCCTAACTAATTCACTGGCCCAGAAAATTATCCCTTCTAACATGGCTTCCCCCAGAGAAGCGCTGTTTTCAATGATACCCTCAACACCATTTGCAAAGAAGCAACCATTATGCCACTTGAGTGAGCTGATGGCTTTACTTATATTTTGGCCTATGGCATCTTTTCCCCTGTGCTGGAAAATTCATCAGTTACAATCGGCATCGATTGTCAACTACAGAGTAGACACTCGGGTCTGAAGTCACTCTGCTGATTCAAATTGTGTTCTGAAGGGAATTGGTCAGGCTGCATTTGGTGCAAAGAAGAGCCTGGCAACATATGGTGAAGTGACACAGTCTGGGACTCGTGGAGCAAAGCCCATCCTGCTGCTTGAGATCGCTGTTACTGCCATGCACAACAGTCTAGAAGACAGAGAGTCTCCCTGAGCAGATCTGCCGCAGGAAAAAGCAGGAAAAGGAGAAACTCAGTGATGTGAGAGCCTCTTTGCTGTACAGATTATTGGTGAAAAGATTATTGGCAACTTGAGTATGCATTTTGAAGCTGGATGAAAGAGGACCACAGTTACCTGCTCTGTACCAGCCTCCATCAATGAGGTCTCATAAGGGAGGGTGGGAAGTTGTGTAGATACAAATTCAGATCTACTTTTGTGGATCATTGTAAGTGGTGCACATTATAAAGTCGGCATGCCACTTAAAACTGCCGTGTACAACTCCCAGGCATTGCTCAACACAATCGTTCTGAGAGAACAGAAGGAAGGCAGAGACATTGCACAGTGGAGGCATTTCCCCAGCAAAAGTGGCTGAAGTGATTAAGGTAACACACTTAAAGGTAACCAAATTAAACAAATGAGATGGTTTTATTTTTATTGGATCAATAGAACTTTAGGGGAATAATACAATATTTTAAAAGGCAGTTTCACAGATCTCAATTGCTTCATTTATTAAACAAGGGAAACTTCACCATCTGATCTATAAAGGCTCTTGTGGAGCCAGAATATTCCTTTTTCATAGAAGTAAAATAACAGTAGTGGAATCAAGAGGCCCTAGTGTCCTGAATTATAACTCTATCAGAAGAACCATACAAGGCATGGCATAGAGATCAAGGCTGACTGTCTGTCTGTCTGTCTGTCTGTCTGTCTGTCTGTCTCTCTCTCTCTCTCACACACACACACTCACAAGTACATACACATATACACATATACCACACTCAACGCATATACACACAAACACATACACAACCACACACAATACATAGACACATACACACACAAAACACATACATACATCATTCATACACAAACATACATATATAACATAGATACACATACCAAACACACACATACACACACACACATGTGCACACATATATTCACACACAAGCACACACAGAAAATGCAGAATTATTGAATCTTGACACACACAACAACAAAAACAATCAGAAGATAAAGTATTCATGATCTGTTTGCTGTATAAATGGAGAATTAGCTGTTATCTACATTAATCTCTATGGATTTCTAAACTAGTTTACTATATCTTTACTCTCTCTCTCTCTCTCTCTCTCTCTCTCTCTCTCTCTCTCTCCCTCCCTCCATCCCTCTCTCCCTCCCTCCCTCATATTATAATTATCACACCAGTGATTATGTTAGTAATAAATGTAAGTCATTTGGGATTTCTTGTGTGTTCCACATGTGACATGACTTATTTTATTTAACCTTCACAGTAATACTATGCATGTGTTTCCTCTACTGTATGAAATGAGGACATGAAAACCCATCTCAGGTAAGGGCCCTGCTCAGGATCCCTCCTGACTAATACAGGAACCACACTCACAGCAGACTGACACCTTGTGATGCTCCTCATCTGCATGAGAAACCATTGAGGAGTCAGGTGAGGGGTTCACGAAAGAGATAGGAGCTTAAGAAAGGATCTGAAGGTTAGAGGCTATGGAGTTTCCTCACAGCTCATCCAGACATCCCAGCTCTCTGCCCAGACAGATGTCCTTGCAACACTGAGCCCAGCATCAAGGACCACGTTCATGCCCGACTACCATCCCATCAACCCGCCTCTCCCCTTGGCCAGTCTCTGTGCCAACATCTCTTCCACATGGCCATGACAGTGAGAGAAGAACAGAGGAGAGGCATGACTGTGTGGCTGGATGATGACACTGACGGACCATCAACTACAGTACTGAGAGATACAGTTGGACTCGCATATTTACATGACACTGCCCATTTCCGTCTATGCCTTTTACGCCATTCAGCATCCCAGGTAACATCCTTCTCTCTTTCTGCCCTAAGTGCTGTTATTTCTACTTTGTATCTACTCAAGAGAGGCTTACACATATGCCCTGCACTGCCATCCTAGTGTAACACAGGCAATGGTTTGATGTTCTCTTTGGGTACATGGTAGGACCACTGAATGTGTGCTCTTGTGCACATAGGTGACAGAGCTGTGAAGCTGCCTGCATTGCCCACTCAGTCTCAACTTGGGGAAAGCCATATTCCTACTTGGTTTGCCTTTGAGGCTCTAAGGAGGATGCTTCTCTTATCAAGGAACACCTGCACAGCGGGAGGTATTGGCCTCCAGTCATATCTTAACATTTCTAGGGTGCTGTTAACAAGTTATCTGTAACCCCAAGGTGCTGTAACTGTGGTTCTACATGCCAGCTTGTTTCTCCCTATGTCCTTTCCAATGATTAGCATAAGGCTGACTTTTACATGAACTGTCTATCACCTTTGTGCCCACCTTATAAGTATCTCCTGCCCACGCTCGTGATGCTGCTGTTGTCTTGAGCTCAGGCATAGACCCAACTTCAGGGTCCACTTAGATGCTAACCAGTCTGGTCAACAATCAGTTGTAAAGTCTATTCACTATAAAATTCCTATTTTCCCTGGACATAATTTATTGGCTTCAAGTTTATTTTAAATTATAACAAATATTATGTATCCTTTATCCTCACAATTCCTTCCAGCTCTCTGCCCAGACAGCTGTCTTTCAAATGGTGAATCACAGCACGGAATGTGTTCATTTCTCACTACCATTCCAACGTTACTCTCTCCGTGGTCAGTCTCTGCGCCTTAATGGAGTCCTGAATTCACAAGCTGTGTCTGAAAATTCCACTCTGTGTCCCACTGTCTGATAAAACTTATGACCATTGTCATTTTAAAGTGTAAATTTCAATATATATGCCCACAGTTTGTCATGTCTCATCCCTGTTCATCTCCAGAGATGTTCTGATGTTTCTAAATCCATATGACACAACGTCTCCCCTGCGAACCCTGCCTTAGCCCTTGGCCACTACCAGTCTTTATTCTGTCTTGAGAAATTTAACACCTAAGTTTATGCGAGTGGAATGTTGCAGTTTGGATACTGAATGCTGCCCGAAGGCCTATGCCCTGGCTAGTTTTAAGTCAGTTTGACACAAGGTAGAGTCATCTGAAAGGAAGAAAACTCAATTGAGAAAATGACTCCATAAGATCCAGCTGTAGGGCATTTTTGTAATTAGTGATTGATGGAGGAAGAACCAAGTTTATTGGGAGTGGGGTATCATCCCTGGACTGGTGGTCTTGGGTTCTATAAAAAAAGCAGGCTGAGCAAACCATGATGAGTGCAATGGCCTGTGTATGCTTGGCTGAGGGAGTGGCACTATTAGGAAGTATGGTCTTGTTGGAGTAGGTGTGTCACTGTGGGCATGGACTTAAGACCCTCACCCTACCTGGCTGGAAGACAGTCTTCCACTAGCAGCCTTCAGATGAAGATGTAGAACTCTAAGCTCATCCTGCACCATGCTTGCCTGGATGCTGCCATGTTCTTGCCTTGATGATAATGGACTAAACTCTAAACCTGTAAGCCAGCCTCAATGAAATGTTGTCCTTATAAGAGTTGCCTTGGTCATGGTGTCTGTTCACAGCAGTAAAACCCTAACTAAGACAATGAGCGAGCCAGTAAGCAGCATCCCTCCATGGCCTCTGCATCAGCTCCTGCCTCCAGGCTGAGTTCCTGTCCTGACTTCCTCCAAAAGTGAACACTGATGTGGATGTATAGGCCAAATAAACCTTTCCCTCCCAACTTTCATCACAGCCATAGAAACCCTAAGACAACCTATCTGTTGAAGGCACGGTCCCCTGCTTGTTGCTAGTGGGAGATATAACTTTTAGGAGGACAGGCCCAGTGGAAGGAAGTTAGGTATTAGAGTCTGCCCTTGAAGATGATGATGATGAGACCCTGATCCCTTCTTGCCACTATAATTTCATCCTTGTCACCGGCAACTGAACTGGCTTTGTCTGTCACATGCTTCTGCCATGATGGACTGTGTTGCCATTAAAAAAAAAAAAAAAAAAAAAAGGTCAACCAATCGCAGTGAAACCTCAAACTTAGCTAAAGCCGGGTTTTCTTCCTGGAAAATGATTCTCTAGTTTTATTTGGCTTTTGCCACAGTGATGGAAAGCCAGGTACATATGCATTTAACTGTTCATGACTCCGTCATTCCATTTTAAATTTTGATGTAATTTTTTTTTCTGGTAAGCATAGTGAACTAACTAGAGAGCCTTTCTGGGACAGCCAGTAAGATAATGAGTTTGGGGAAACCGTTTATTTCTGTAGTGAATAACCCTTGAGAGCGGTACCTCATGTTGTGGTGATCACCAACCAGAAAACAATTTTTGTTGCTACTTCCTATCTGTCATGTTGCTGCTGTTATGAATTATAGTGTGAACATCTGTGTTTTCACATGGTCTTGGATGACCCCTGTAAAAGGGTCATTTGACCTCTGAAAGGGTTGCAACCCACAGTTGAGAACCTCTGTGATACTCAAATATTTCCATCTAGATTGCCAAGGTAGTTTGTTTCATAGAGTTATTACAAAATAAAAAGAAAAAAAAAAGCCCTTTCTACCCCTTCCTAATGATAACCATCTAGGTAACAAGCTAGCAATTATTCTTTATTCTCTCATTGTTCGTTATTTTATTTAAACAAACGAAGGAACAAAAACCACAGGCTAATCATTAATCCTCCCTGCTTTCTTCCTCCTCCTTCTGGGAACAGTTTGCCTGGGTTTTGGAATCCACATTGCCGACCTCTATGCATGGCACACATTTGTAGAACTTAGACTGGCTCAGTGATGGTTTGCAAGCCAGGTCAGTGAACCTCCTTGGGGTAGGATGAACCATTCACTTTTAGGGTTCTCTGGTCCACGACGGAAAGATCAGAGTGAAGCTGTCCTGTAACCTTTGCCCCAAGGTGAGGCCTGTGCTTGCTGCTATGCACAACTGCTTGGATCTCGTTAGCAGAAATCTGACCTCTAAGAAGACAATCCTTAGACATTCCTGGAAGCTGGCTACCTTTAGAAAACAGACAAGCTGTAAAGCCTGTCGGAAGGGTGATGGAAGCGCTCACTTGGCCTTTGGACTTCACGAAGGGTGCACCTTTGTGTGCTGGAAGGAGGCTCATTTGGTAGAAGCTGGGTGCCTGCCTTGTAGTTTGGTTTATTATAGAAAACTACTCATTTTGTGCCTCAAGATAGCCTGGAACTCCAACTCACAGCGAGTCTAGCAAGGGTTCTGATAACCCACACGGCTGTGAGTTTGATCGACATCCTTTTCTTTTCCCTCTTTGCCCAAACACACTTGGTTTGAAACAGCTTTCAGGATCTGAGAGTTCATTGTCTGTCCCACAGCCTGCTGTGGAGAGCCTCCGTGCCCAATTTTCTGTTCCTTCAGCAACTCCTTTAACAGCCTCCCTGGTGCACCCAGAGCCCTTGAGCGCATAGTCGATACGCCAACCACAGAGACTCCATGAAGACAACTGTGATTCTCACTGCAGTTACTCCCTGTCCAGCTTACGCCCCATCCAGAGTTGGCATCCTTACTATCCGGCATGACTGCAAATGGTGTCAGGCTATATTTGGTTTCTGTTTTTGTCCTACCAGCACATCTGAGATGATTTGCAAACCTCTGCACAATCCCAGGCCAGGCCTGCAACCTCGGGGCAGAGCGAGGCCAGTATCATTTCTGTCTGAGAAGCCGTGCTTTTAAAATATGACAATGTCCGCATGGTCAGGAACTGAAACATGCCCATAGGGGTAGAGATGCTTATAGCGTAAAATCGATTTTCTCTCCTACTCTACAAACTTAGGCCCTGCAGCCCTTTGCAAAGGGAAGGAAGTACTAAGTATTCTTTCAGAGAACGTGTGTGTGTGTGTGTGTGTGTGTGTGTGTGTGTGTGGTATATGTATCTCAGTGGTTGCATGGCTTGGTCAAGGAACTCTGAGCTATTTCCTCATGTCTGCTATATGTTTAAAAAGAAAGGATGTCTGCTTGAGGTGGACTGTCTGGAAGAAGAGCAGATAGGCTCTCCAGTTTCTGAAAACTGGGCTATAGTGCTACTGGCCAAACTTTCCAGAATAGAGAGCCCTGCCAAGCCACAGTCCTTGCAAACAATTCCTCTGGCTTACAGAGTCCCTAGGTAAAATGCCATACAACTGGTTTTCCTCAACTGACAGACCCTGAACCTCCTTAGAGTTTATTAACCGCTTCACTTACCAACTTGCTGCCAGCAGCTTTTGCTTACTTTATCCCTTCAGACCCTTGCTTTGCCTGTTTATTCCTTTGGTCTGAAGAAGTACGTTGTGGTCCAGCTTTATTTTTTATTAAATGGAAGCTAATTGACCAACAGATGATAGATACCACGTTCACTACACTTCAGACTGTTATGCATATTCTACATTTTATTTATTCTAAAACTTGTATTCTAAATCTCTATCCTAATCCATTCAACTTTTATTTCTTTTTAATAAAAAAAAAACCCTGTTAGCCCTAAGTACAGGTGTTAGCTGTAGCTTCAACACTTGGCTACTGCAGCTGCTAAGAGCCAGTGGCGGGGTACGGAGCTCCATGCTTCTATCTGTCCTGCCTATGATGATGCAGCTGGGGCCACTTCCCCAGGTGGGCATTGAGACAGAAGGCCATAGCTCTCTGAGACAGCCAAGTCTACCTTCGTGTTCCTGGAGACGGCGAAGCTATGCCAAAGCTGGCTCTACCAAGTTTACCAACCATTTCATCACCATATCCATAGGCTCCTTTTCCCTTAAGCTAGCGGCACTGATGGCAGTTGGATAACTCGAGGCGCTGGAGGCTTTGGATAACTTGCCGCTCCGGCTGCGTGGGACCAACTTTAACCGATAGAAACCTTTATCTTTATCTCTGGAGAGGAAGCGTGCAGAGAATTCTAATGCTTCCCCACTCAGTATGATGCTGACTTCTGAGGATGTTTATATCCGTGTTTACAACCATATTTACATAATTTCACTAAAATATTTAAATTGTTCCTTTAATCCCCTCCATCATTCTTAATATTTACCCTTCTTGTTGCTTACTTTATTTTTCTCCTTGGTTGTCTTAGCTTCTTGCTGTGATAGCAAATTTACAAGAGAGAGGGACTATTTTATTTTTTAAAAAATTTTAATGGTCTATTTCTACTCTCTCTCTCTCTCTTTCTCTCTCTCTCTCTGTCTCTGTGTGTGTGTGTGTGTGTGTATGTGCATGTATAAAAGGACAACATTTAAACTATATTTCTGATAAAATACATAATTAAAGATTTGACCTAAAATTATACAATTCAACATAGTAACTATACCTTTGAATTTCTTATTTAAAATTTGTTTTTTATTTATCTTGTGTGCGTGTGTGTGTGTGTGTGTGCTGTCACGTGCATGTCACAATGCACAGGTAGAAAGCAGACACACTTTCTGCAGGTTTGGTGGAACACCAAGGTCCAGTTCCCATGAGTCACCTCACTGACAGCTTTGAAATACTTTGTCTATAGGTTTGACCTATTCCACTTCCACGCCTCCGATTTGTTAAAGAATGAAATGTTAGATAGGACAAGTTTAAAACTAAACACATGCCACACGCTGCACATGTCTACAAATCACTTTATGTATTGACATGTATTTAAGGATTTACATGTAGATAAATCTTCAATTTCACCCATATCCATCACTTTTCTTTCATAGTTATCCCTCATTTTTTACTTTAATCTAAATTAGAACAGTGTAGAAGTATAGAAGTGCTATATTTCATAGTCAATTGGATAAAAGATCAAAGTTTATTTTAAAACATAATTCTATTTTAATGGACTTAAAAATACTTTAATAAGAGGAACAGTTAATAAATGGAACCTCATGAAACAAACACTTCTGTGAGACAAAAGACACCATCAATAAGACAAAAGGTCAGCCTACAGAATGGGAAAAGATCTTCATTAACCCTACATCTGGCAGAGGGGCTGACATCCAAAGTATACAACGAACTCAAGAAACTAGACATCAAGAAACCAAACAATGTAATTTAAAAATGGGATACAGATGTAAACAGAATTCTCCATGGAGGAATCCCAAATGGCTGAGAAGCACTTAAAGAAATGTTCCATAACCTTGGCCATCAGGGAAATACAAATCCAATCAACTCTGGGATTCCATCTTACAACTGTCAGGATGGCTAAGATCAAAACCTCAAGTGACAGCTCATGCTGGGCGTGTGTGTGTGTGTGTGTGTGTGTGTGTGTGTGTGTGTGGCTATACAAGTTTACACTCCATTGCTAGTGGGAGTGCAAACTTGACTAGCTACTTTGGAAATCAATATGGCAGTTACTCATACTCTCAGATGAGACTAGATCTACCTCACGACCCATCTCTACCACTCCTGAGTGTATACCCGAAAGACTCTCCAACTTACCACAAGGATACTTGCTTGTTCAGGAGCTTTATTCAAAATAGCCCAAAAATGGTAATAACCTACCTGTCCCTCAAGTGAACTGTGACATCATTTCCCACACTAAGCCCTCCCATCTGACCCCCTTTCTCTCTTTTAAACTCATGGCTAGTTTTTTGTTATTGTTGTTGTTGTTGTTGCTGCTGCTGCTGCTGTTGTTATAATATATGTGTTCCATGTATGTCTCTCTCTGTCTCTGTCTTTCTCTGTATATTCCTAATTATATAAATAAAACCTTCTTAGTCTGTATACTATCAATTGCGTGAATGTTTTCAAGGCTGATGATCTGGTACTGGATAACCAATTGGTGTGCCCTTCCCTGGAAAGACTCCTCCCACTCTCAACTTTCCTCCGTTGCCTTTAGTTCTCTGTGTAGGGCCGAGGTCTTGCAAGCCTTCCTCTGTCTACGTCAGGATGTTTCTTAGTGTCACTGTTGTTCAGCTTATGTGTATGCAGCCAGATTGGTGAGATTTCAGGGATGTGGGTGTTGACACTCCTAGAAGAAAAACCTCACAGAAAACTCCCTGGTCCTCTGGCTCTTAAGAGCCTTACTCTCCCTTCTTCTTCAATGATCCCTGAGCCTCAGGGACAGGAGTTGTGACTGTCCATTTTTAATGGTTTTAGTAATGGTTTCTGTCTGTTTAAAAAAAAAAAAAGAGTAGTATCTTAGATGAGGTGTGACGACTAGGCTGTCCTGTGGATATCAGGACACGTATTTAGAATGAACTTGATGTGTACCACCTGTGTGATCGTATTAACAAGCAGAGGCTCTCAAAAGCAGGAAATTATAAGGCAGAGCCTTGGTCCTGGAAGACACTGTCACCAAGTTTAGGGCAGAGTGTCCCCACCAGTGACCCATTTCCCTGCAAACCTAATGCTGTTTCCATAGCCAAAGGTCACAGAGCTATACAGATTGGACGTTTGCTAGGTGTTTGATTGGCAGTTTATGCCAAGTAAGAAATACATGTGTCCATATGTCCACATGTGAGTACATATACATGTCACTGGTATGAGTACCTTTTGTCCCTTACCATCAAGTCAGTCTTGATTTCTTTCCTATTTAAAAAAAAATGATTCTTTGTATATAAGCTAATTAACACATTTTACTCTTAGAATATTATGACAATTGAACAAATGCCGGAGTCCCATCTAAGTGCTGAGAAATATCTTTTCTGCACTGAGAAATAGCTTTTCTGACCTTGTAAATAATTTGGGTATCTTGTTATATTGGCATAGACAGACTAAGGCAGAACAGAAGGGAGCATAAAGAGTTGAAGGCATTGAGCTTTGAATATTTTTAAATACCCTGTACTTATGTGTGTAAGGTCTAATAACAGCTCTGCTAGCAGCTCCAGATATGTAATTATACATTTGTGAGAATGAGTCCAGTCATGTTTACTCAAATCAGCTTGAACAAATAATTAAGTAACACATGGAGAGTAGATTGCAGCACAAGAGGAGAACCACGGGATGGGAGATGAGTCTACATTTAATCACTTGTGAGTGCTTATGCTGTGACCGGTACCATATTTTACATACATTGCTTATTTAAGAGAAAAGTGATGGCTTAAAGAGGCTTTCAGAGGCAACCTTCAGGCTTTTCTCCAAAGCCTAATGGCTCGCTCGAAGACATAAAACCGGGAATCCTGAAAGTATTTGTTTCTGGTTTCCCATAAACCTTCATTAATCACTGCAGATCACTAAAAACCAGTGAAATGCCATAAAAGCTTGCTTTCCACTGCCCTGCAAATCTAACACTGATGTTTCCATAGCAAAAGGCCATGGAACTTAAGAGATTAAATGTTTGCCAGGTGACAGATTGGCAGTTTATGGCAAGTAGAAAATGCATGTGTCCACATGTCCATGTGTGAGAGTACACATAGAACATCATGTCCCAGGCACGAGAAACTTTTGTCCCTTACCATCAAGTCAGTCTCCTATTTTAAAAACAATTTAAATACCATCATGTTAGACCATTGCCCTCTTCTTACGGATACCAAGAAGACTCGTAGATGCTGCAGAGTTAGGAAAATGTCGCACAGTAAATGCAGGGGCCAAATCTGACGTGGGACCTGATCCTCCTAAGCACATGCCCACACAGCCTTTCCCTCAAAGCTCTTAGCCCTAAATGCCCAGATGAGTCTGATCTTCTAAGAGCAGCTTAGGGACTGAACGTCAAACACATGGACTCCAGTGTTGTAAATCTGTTGGACAGAGTACTACATGTCTTTCTTCATGTTTGCTGCCCTTGCAATAAGTCCTCATTTCTCTCCTTCCCCTCCCTCTCTTCTCCTTCCTCTTCCCCATCCCCTTCCCCCTTCTCTTTCCCCCTCCATCCTCTTCTCCGTCCTTCCCCTTCTTCCTCCTCACCAACAAGACCTCTTTAAAGTCCCCTGCTAAAGTCAAGCTCATAGTTGTTTTGGTTTTTTTTGTTGTTGTTGGTTTTTTGTTGTTTGTTTGTTTGTTTGTTTGTTTTGCCTCAGCCTCCAAACTACCAAGAATGAAAGCATGACCTACCATTCCTGGTTGGGTTTTATGGCTTAGACTGAAAGTATTTCTTCTTAAATTCTCCAAGTCATTCATGTATGGTTAAAAAAAAAAAAAAGATTCATTGTATATAAGATAATTTACATATATTACTGTTAGGATATGATGAGTCTTGAACAATACAGTATCATTCACCCAATTCTTCTCAAAGCGGCTATGTAGGCTTACAAACACACACACATTTTTTTTTTAACTCAGTAGCAAAGCAAAACCCCTTCAACACAAATCTCGACTCACCTTTGCCAAAGCTAGATGATAAAGTATTTAGTCCATGTGCATGGAAAGAGGAAACACTGCCAATAACCTTTGACCCATCTTAATTGTAATGATCAATTAATGATTTAAACTTCAGAATCTTCCTTTAATCAAGAATCCGCGGGGACTGCAGACATCCGGCACCCTCCCAGCCGGAGGACAGTGACCTGCCCTGCAGGGAGCGCCATCTTGGCTCCGGGACTCCGCCGAACTTAGTCTGTACAGGTCAGAGTGAGGACCACAGAGGCAGACAGCTTCTGGGACAGGCTGGAGCCACAGAGCCACTGAGGCAGCACCCTTTTGGGGCCGCAGACTTCCGGCACCCTCCCAGCTGGAGGACAGTGACCTGCCCTGCAGGGAGCGCCATCTTGGCTCCGGGACTCCGCCGAACTTAGTCTGTACAGGTTAGAGTGAGGACCACAGAGGCAGACAGCTTCTGGGACAGGCGGGAGCCACAGAGCCGCTGAGGCAGCACCCTTTTGGGGCCACAGACATCCGGCACCCTCCTAGCTGGAAGACAGTGGTCTGCCCTGCACAGGAGCCCTCTGCCTCAGGAGCAGGGAGCACATCTTGGATCCAGGACTCCACTGAACTTAGGAACTTAGTCTGCACAGCTGAGAGTGTGCACCACAGAAGCCTACAGCTTCTGTGACCTGCCAAAGCAACACAGCATCTGGGAAAGGTCCTGTTTTCCGCCTTCTTCTTCGGCCAGGAGGAGGTCCAAACGCCAGATATCTGTACACCTTCCCTTTAAGAGGAAAGCTTGTCAGCAGGGAGTGCTCTAACCACTGAAACTCAGAGGAGAGAGCCTGTCTCCCAGGTCTGCTGACAGAGGATACTCAGAATCACCAGAAGAACAACCTCTGAACAGAGATAACTATAACAACTCCAGAGATTACCAGATGGCGAGAGGTAAAGGTAAGAATCTTACTAACAGAAACCAAGACCACTCACCATCATCAGGACCCAGCACTCCCACTTCGCCCAGTCCAGGGCACCCCAACACACCTGAAAAACTAGACCTGGATTTAAAAGCATATCTCATGATGATGGTAGAGGACATCAAGAAGGACTTTAAAGAACTACAGGAGAACATGGCTAAAGAGTTACAAGTCCTTAAAGAAAAACAGGAAAACACAACCAAACTGGTAGAAGTCCTTAAAGAGAAACAGGAAAACACAACCAAACTGGTAGAAGTCCTTAAAGAGAAACAGGAAAACACATCCAATCAGATGATGGAAATGAACAAAACCATACTAGACCTAAAAAGGGAAGTAGACACAATAAAGAAAACCCAAAATGAGGCAACACTGGAGATAGAAACCCTAGGAAAGAAATCTGGAACCATAGATGCAAGCATCAGCAACAGAATACAAGAGATGGAAGAGAGAATCTCAGGTGCAGAAGATTCCATACAGAACATCGGCACAACAATCAAGGAAAATGGAAAATGCAAAAAGATCCTAACTCAAAACATCCAGGAAATACAGGACACAATGAGAAGACCAAACCTACGGATAATAGGAGTGGATGAGAATAAAGATTTTCAACTCAAAGGACCAGCAAACATCTTCAACAAAATTATAGAAGAAAACTTCCCAAATCTAAAGAAAGAGATGCCCATGAACATACAAGAAGCCTACAGAACTCCAAATAGGCTGGACCAGAAAAGAAATACCTCCCGACACATAATAATCAGAACAACAAATGCACTAAATAAAGATAGAATACTAAAAGCAGTAAGAAAAAAAGGCCAAGTAACATATAAAGGCAAGCCTATCAGAATTACACCAGATTTTTCACCAGAGACTATGAACGCCAGAAGATCCTGGACAGATGTTATACAGACACTAAAAGAACACAAATTCCAGCCCAGGCTACTATACCCAGCCAAACTCTCAATTAACATAGATGGAGAAACCAAAGTATTCCACGACAAAACCAAATTCACACATTATCTCTCCACGAATCCAGCCCTTCAAAGGATAATAACAGAAAAAAACCAATACAAGGACAGGAACCACGCCCTAGAAACAACAAGAAGGTAATCCCTCAACAAACCTAAAAGAAGACAGCCACAAGAACAGAATGCCAACTTTAACAACAAAAATAACAGGAAACAACAATTACTTTTCCTTAATATCTCTTAATATCAATGGACTCAACTCCCCGATAAAAAGACATAGACTAACAAACTGGCTACACAAACAAGACCCAACATTTTGCTGCTTACAAGAAACTCATCTCAGAGAAAAAGATAGACACTACCTCAGAATGAAAGGCTGGAAAACAATTTTCCAAGCAAACGGTCTGAAGAAACAAGCTGCAGTAGCCATTCTAATATCAGATAAGATTGACTTCCAACCCAAAGTCATCAAAAAAGACAGGGAGGGGCACTTCATACTCATCAAAGGTAAAATCCTCCAAGAGGAACTATCAATCCTGAATATCTATGCTCCAAATACAAAGGCAGCCTCATTCATTAAAGAAACTTTAGTAAATCTCAAAGCACACATTGCACCTCATACAATAATAGTGGGAGACTTCAACACACCACTTTCACCAATGGACAGATCATGGAAACAGAAACTAAACAGGGACACAGTGAAACTAACAGAAGTTATGGATCAAATGGATCTGGCAGATATCTACAGAACATTTTACCCTAAAACAAAAGGATACACCTTCTTCTCAGCACCTCATGGTACCTTCTCCAAAATTGACCACGTAATTGGTCACAAAAGAGGACTCAACAGATACAAAAACATTGAAATTGTCCCATGCATCCTATCAGATCACCATGGACTAAGGCTGATCTTCAATAACAAAATAAATAATAGAAAGCCAACCTTCACGTGGAAACTGAACAACACTCTTCTCAATGATACCTTGGTCAAGGAAGGAATAAAGAAAGAAATCAAGGACTTTTTAAAGTTCAATGAAAATGAAGCCACAACATACCCAAACTTATGGGACGCAATGAAAGCATTTCTAAGAGGAAAACTCATAGCTCTGAGTGCCTCCAAAAGGAAACTAGAGAGAGCACACATTAGCAGCTTGACAACACACCTAAAAGCACTAGAACAAAAGGAAGCAAATTCACCCAAGAGGAGTAGACGGCAGGAAATAATCAAACTCAGGGGCGAAATCAATCAAGTGGAAACAAGAAGAACTATTCAAAGAATCAACCAATCAAGGAGCTGGTTCTTTGAGAAAATCAACAAGATAGATAAACCCTTAGCCAGACTCACTAGAGGGCACAGGGAAAGTATTCTAATTAACAAAATCAGAAATGAAAAAGGAGACATAACAACAGATCCTGAAGACATCCAAAACACCATCAGATCCTTCTACCAAAGGCTATACTCAACAAAACTGGAGAACCTGGATGAAATGGAGAAGTTCCTAGACAGATACCAGGTACCAAAGTTGAACAAAGATCAGGTTAATGATCTAAACAGCCCTATATCCCCCAAAGAAATAGAAGCAGTCATTAATAGTCTCCCAACCAAAAAAAGCCCAGGACCAGATGGGTTTAGTGCAGAGTTCTATCAGACCTTCAAAGAAGATCTAATCCCAGTTCTTCACAAACTATTCCACAAAATAGAATCAGAAGGTACTCTACCCAACTCATTCTATGAAGCCACAATTACTCTGATACCTAAACCACAAAAAGACCCAAAAAGATAGAAAACTTCAGTCCAATATCCCTTATGAATATTGATGCAAACATACTCAATAAAGTTCTTGCTAACCGAATCCAAGAACACATCAAAACAATCATCCATCCTGACCAAGTAGGTTTCATCCCAGGGATGCAGGGATGGTTCAATATACGGAAATCCATCAACGTAATCCAGTATATAAACAAACTCAAAGACAAAAACCACATGGTCATCTCCTTAGATGCAGAAAAAGCATTTGACAAGATCCAACACCCATTCATGATAAAAGTCTTGGAAAGATCAGGAATTCAAGGCCCATACCTAAACATGATAAAAGCAATATACAGCAAACCAGTAGCCAACATAAAAGTAAATGGTGAGAAGCTTGAAGCAATCCCTCTAAAATCAGGGACTAGACAAGGCTGTCCACTTTCTCCATACCTATTCAACATAGTACTTGAAGTCCTAGCCAGAGCAATTCGACAACAAAAGGAGATCAAAGGGATACAAATTGGAAAAGATGAAGTCAAAATATCACTTTTTGCAGATGATATGATAGTATATATAAGTGACCCTAAAAATTCCACCAGAGAACTCCTAAACCTGATAAACAGCTTTGGTGAAGTAGCTGGATATAAAATTAACTCAAACAAATCAATGGCCTTTCTCTACACAAAGAATAAACAGGCTGAGAAAGAAATTAGGGAAACAACACCCTTCTCAATAGTCACAAATAATATAAAATATCTTGGCGTGACTCTAACTAAGGAAGTGAAAGATCTGTATAATAAAAACTTCAAGTCTCTGAAGAAAGAAATTCTAGAAGATCTCAGAAGATGGAAAGATCTTCCATGCTCATGGATTGGCAGGATCAACATTTTAAAAATGGCTATCTTGCCAAAAGCAATCTACAGATTCAATGCAATCCCCATCAAAATTTCAACTCAATTCTTCAACGAATTAGAAAGTGCAATCTGCAAATTCATCTGGAATAACAAAAAACCTAGGATAGCAAAAACTCTTCTCAAGGATAAAAGAACCTCTGGTGGAATCACCATGCCAGACCTAAAGCTTTACTACAGAGCAATTGTGATAAAAACTGCATGGTACTGGTATAGTGACAGACAAATAGACCAATGGAATAGAATTGAAGACCCAGAAATGAACCCACACACCTACGGTCACTTGATCTTCGACAAGGGAGCTAAATACATCCAGTGGAAGAAAGACAGCATTTTCAACAAATGGTGCTGGCACAACTGGTTGTTATCATGTAGAAGAATGCGAATCGATCCATTCCTATCTCCTTGTACTAAGGTCAAGTCTAAGTGGATCAAGGAACTTCACATAAAACCAGAGACACTGAAACTTATAAAGGAGAAAGTGGGGAAAAGCCTTGAAGATATGGGCACAGGGGAAAAATTCTTGAATAGAACAGCAATGGCTTGTGCTGTAAGATCGAGAATTGACAAGTGGGACCTCATGAAACTGCAAAGCTTCTGCAAGGCTAAAGACACCATCAATAAGACAAAAAAACCACCAACAGATTGGGAAAGGATCTTTACCTATCCTAAATCAGATAAGGGTCTAATATCCAATATATATAAGGAACTCAAGAAGGTGGACTCCAGAAAGTCAAATAACCCCATTAAAAAATGGGGCTCACCATTTTTTAAAAATGGTTTAAAATTTAATTTTTAAATTTAAAAAATTTAAAAAATTCTCACCTGAAGAATACCAAATGGCAGAGAAGCACCTGAAAAAATGTTCAACATCCTTAATCATCAGGGAAATGCAAATCAAAACAACCCTGAGATTCCACCTCACACCAGTCAGAATGGCTAAGATCAAAAATTCAGGTGACAGCAGATGCTGGCGGGGATGTGGAGAAAGAGGAACACTCCTCCATTGTTGGTGGGATTGCAAGCTTGTACAACCACTCTGGAAATCAGTCTGGCGGTTCCTCAGAAAATTGGACATAGTACTACCGGAGGATCCAGCAATACCTCTTCTGGGCATATATCCAGAAGATGTCCCAACCGGTAAGAAGGACACATGCTCCACTATGTTCATAGCAGCCCTATTTATAATAGCCAGAAGCTGGAAAGAACCCAGATGTCCCTCAACAGAGGAATGGATACAGAAATTATGGTACATTTACACAATGGAGTACTACTCAGCTATTAAAAAGAATGAATTTATGAAATTCCTAGCCAAATGGATGGACCTGGAGGGCATCATCTTGAGTGAGGTAACACAATCACAAAGGAACTCACACAATATGTATTCACTGATAAGTGGATATTAGCCCAAAACTTAGGATACCCAAGATATAAGATACAATTTGCTAAACGCATGAAACTCAAGAAGAATGAAGACCAAAATGTGGACACTGTGCCCCTTTTTAGAATTGGGAACAAAACACCCAGGGAAGGAGTTACAGAGACAAAGTTCGGAGCTGTGATGAAAGGATGGACCATCTAGAGACTGCCGTATCCAGGGATCCATCCCATAATCAGCTTCTAAACGCTGACACCATTGCATACACTAGCAAGATTTTGCTGAAAGGACCCAAAGATAGCTGTCTCTTGTGAGACTATGCCGGGGCCTAGCAAACACAGGAGTGGATGCTCACAGTCAGCTATTGGATGTATCACAGGGCTCCCAATGGAGAAGCTAGAGAAAGTACCCAAGGAGCTAAAGGGATCTGCAACCCTATAGTTGGAACAACATGATGAACTAACCAGTACCCCGGAGCTCTTGTCTCTAGCTGCATATGTATCGAAAGATGGCCTAGTCGGCCATCACTGGAAAGAGAGGCCCATTGGACTTGCAAACTTTATATGCCCCAATATAGGGGAATGCCAGGGCCAAAAGAATGGGAATGGGAGGGTAGGGAAGTGGGGGGCGGTATGGGGGACTTTTGGGATAGCATTGGAAATGTAATTGAGGAAAATACGTAATAAAAAAAAAAAACAGTGAAAAAAAAAAAAAAAAAAAGAATCCGCTTCCCTTTAGTGCCACTCAGTACCGCACCATGGGAAACACAGGAAATTCTGCCTTCCCTGGTTGAGCCACTGAGATAAATCAATACAATAAAGAGAAGGAGGATAACTTAGAACACTGTCTAGATATAA
Organism: Mus caroli; assembly: GCF_978045245.1. Taxonomy (NCBI): domain Eukaryota; kingdom Metazoa; phylum Chordata; class Mammalia; order Rodentia; family Muridae; genus Mus; species Mus caroli. The sequence goes on from NW_028227271.1 coordinate 9,148,637, forward strand.
AGTATTATTTGACAATGATTTTGCCCGGAGCATTAGTTCATTTAAAACTGATGGAGTAGCTTACATTTACTCTAAACATCTAGAGCTTCTATGATGAGCATGCTACAGCTACCTTCAAGGTGGCTCTGTATTTCTGAGCCCACTGGGATAAAGTGATCTTCCTCAGGTCCTTCACACTCCACACCCACTGCCCGGTCTCAGTGTCAGGCCCTGTGGAGTCTCATGCTCTCTCTAAGATCATTACCCTCCCTCGCCAAGTGCCACTCAATATGTTCCCATGTTCACTTCCTGCCCTGTTTAGTGAATTTTCTTCCTGCCTTTAAAATACAAAAGTATCCATGGGAGCACGTACAGTCTTTGAAAATTTACTAGAGTGTATCCCATTTGATAACGTCCACCGTGACATGTGCTTTATTCTCTCTGAATTGTAATCTCCTTATGGTGAGAGGTCATCCTGTATGTTTTCACACGATGTTGTATGATTGTGGCTATGTGACTGACTACACTGTTCCTCCTACACACACACACACATACACCTCAGATAACACATTGTGTATGATTTATAAAGCAACAAATACTATTTTAAGGACTTTGTTAGGCACTGAAGAACTCTGCCATCAAAAGAGCAGGGGAGAGAAAGGCCACTATTGTATCTAGCACCCTCAAATTCACTTGGCAGCCGAACTCCAAATCCTTTAAGAAAGTGGGGAGATGGATTTTCAGAGTGGTTGTGTACCTTATCCAAGCACGGAGCAGATAGGCTTGAAACTCAAGCCTACAGAGTATCCATCACTTGGTGACTTGGTTAAAGCTGATCATTCACCATATTAGGCCATTTCAATGGCTCCATAGGTCCTCCTGCCTTTCCACAGAGGAGATCACCATAGCAGGCACTAGAATTCATTGATTTGTGTCGATTTATACCAGTTTCTGATCCCAAAGGGCAGGGCCATTTTATCCACCACATTTTATGGCCTGGACTATTGTTGACATTTAATTTTCCTCATCAAATAAATGAGCACTATTCCATTGATTTTAAAGCAGGGCCCTTAGGAAAACCTGACTAAGACTTTTGTCTGGTCTGATGTCAAAACCATGTACCCTCGGATCAGTCAGAGATGTGAGAATTACCTGGGCAGTTTTGACAATGCAATCAATTTTGAAACACTAATGAATTTTATTAATTAAATTAATTAAGCCATCTCTTAACCTCTTATCAAGTAGTGATAAAATAGTCAAAGTGATTGAAAGTGAAGATGTCATCAAAATATCTGGAAGTAGCCTTTAATTGAACTTATTTTGAATTTAAAAATACCTTAAAGTCACAGATAATTCCAAAACTCAAGTATTAACTCAAACTTTTATATATACATACATGAATATAGAATTACATCTTCTGTGGAAATGCTACCTAAGTGCTGTGTGTGTGTGTGTGTGTGTGTGTGTGTGTTCTGTGCTGTTTAGTCTTATTTTTATGATCCCTATCTGGAAGGTGACCCTACATTCAAAATTACCAGGACCATTCTCACCATTGTTTGAGGATTTACCTGGGTTATGACATTTTTACAGAGATTAAGAGCAGGATTTAGATCAAGTCTGCCAGCAACAATACTGTTGTAAAAGAGTCAGAGATATCCTGAACAGGTGCTACAAAACTGAAGGACCCGAGTTCAATCCTCAGAACCCACATGACTGAAAGAGAGGATCTCCTTAATCTGTCCTCTGAGCTCTACGTGCATGCTGTGGTAGCTGTGTGTGTGTCTGTGTGTGTGTGTGTGTGTAGGTGTGTGCATGCGTGCACACACATAAATAAAATCACAATAAATGTTTCTATTCATACACTGCGGTATATACATTTTCCTACATTTTTTTTAACTTATAACTCATGTCTATTGTGGGACCTTATGATGTGCTCATGCCTAACCCTGCTAAGCATAAAATCCAGGTACAGTTTAAGTCTTTAGAACGCTTAGAATTTTTCCTTTCTTGTTTTTCTTATATTAGGATGGTGCTCCACAGCTGTGGTGTTCAAAATTATTTCTACATAGGACCCTGAGACACACTAAACTTACTGGAATCTGCAATGAGATAGAAGGTTTTCTGATTGAGGTAACCTTGTGCCTCTTATGGTCTCCCACTGCCCCTCGGTTGGCTCTGTGCCGTCTCTGGAAGCGAGTCCTCTGAGAACGGTAATGTGTGTTTAACCAAGATGTATTCACGCTCCAGGCGTCAGTGGGTCTAGGAACTCCTTATGTGCCTCACACCAGTCTCATGAGCCATTGAGGAGATATCTTGAGGGAACATGAAGCTTTTGCTTATATTATCAATCTTCTGCTGACCTTATCTTATTATCTAAGCTAGTTAATGGTCTATTACCTATTGGGTAATAATACCTTCTGCCTTAGAATCCTCCAAGAGTTTCAGAAATTTCTAGAGTTGAAATAGTAAACAACACACACACACATACACACGTCTAAAAATTTTAACTATAGATCTCCTTTAATGTAACTTATAACATGAATATTAACATTTGCTGTATCTAACTAGAATGTAGTGCTATAGCTGTACATCTGCTAACTGTAAGAGCTATTGACTTTCTCCTGGAGTCACATGCTCACTGGCAGAATGCAATGCCTCCATAGAGCTTCACATTTGAAATGGGGTTAAGGATGCTTGTCATGTAGAAAGTCTTGATAGTTTTTATGACTTGAACTCAGCTCAATTTGAGCTGATGCAGATCTGTGATAAATTTTACTCCATCACAGTGACTGGATGATTGGAAAACTGGACAAACTACAGAGGCTCATCCTTCAAGAAGTTCACAGTATGGTGGGTTAGACGCCGCTCTGGACCCTCCAAACGAACTCAGCTGTAACTAATACAATTAATATAAACTCTCATGTTCTGTAGTGAAAGAATAAGAGGGTTATTAATCACCTTGAGGAACAGCTAAAGGGTTTGATCAAGTAGAGATACTAGTAGAACTGCATTTAGATGACACGTCTTCTGTTTAGAAACCACTTAACTGTCCCACTGTTCCACAGAGGAAACCACATTTGTAACCTGTCACAGAAGTTCAGGCCTAGGCTGGCTGTTTAGCTTGTTGTGTGTAATGTGTCAGGATGCATTTTCCTTAACGGACATTCCATGGCATCTTAATAGCCAGCTCTGGAAGTGTGGAGAAATGGCATTAAAACACCAGGGCCTCTGGCGTTGGCAGTTGTGACATTTTTGCCGACTGGGAATGACAGCAGTAGAAGGCGTGGTTATCTCAAAGGCTGGACTCATTGGGAAATATTCCTATGTGATTACTGAGGCAAGAAAAACTACACGTCTAATTTCAAATTGCTGTGTAACAATAAGAAAAAAAAATGTCTTCTTCAACACAGCACAGTGGAAAATTACCTATTAATGGGCACAATGAAATATAAATATAGCAGATGCTAAAACGCATAGCGTGTGCTCATTATCCCGGTGCATACTGATTAGCTATGCGTATTCCTTTTTGTCATGCAAAAACATGCAGGCGCTTTAGTGAGCATTGTAAGCATTCTTAGGCAAGTGAAAACCAAGGCGTCTTTCAGTTAACATACTGTTTAACACCAATCAAACTTTCAATGGAAGCATGAACATCTTCTATTTAATCATCTTGGTGGAAATTATGCATTTGGATGCAGAGCACAAACTAGTTATTCCTTTGTATAATCCAAACAGCTTTAATTCTTTCCTCTTAGTTATCTCCCTGAACACTGTGTTACTGCGGAGAGCTTTATATCTGAATATACTATAAATTCACTCAAATTTCAATGATGTGGACTGTATGGCTGCAATAACCCCTCCAATTTTCAAGTGTTCATTAAATTTTCCTATTAAATTTTCATTAATTTCTTTGAGATGTTGAGTACCTTAGAAGAGGATATGGATGGTTCTTGTTGCCCCAGTAGACTACAGCTGATAAGTATGAAATACACAGATGTCTCGTATGTTAGAACAGATCAATGCATCTCTGGTTTTTTTTTTTTTTTTTTTTTTTTTTAGGGATTGGTGTTGAATAGGTCATGGTAGTGGTCTGTGAGAGAAATCATGGGAGAGAGAGTCTGGCTGCCAGGGATTCTGCCCTGATTGGGAAACTGGCAAATGACTCAGACTGGAGGTAAGATAAGAGATGGAGATTCAGTTTTCCTTAAGGGGAAGGCGGCTTCTGGAGCATGCTCTCACAGAAGGCCACATACTCAACAGTAAATGAGCTGTACCAACTGGACCCAATGGAAAAGGCAAAACAAAACAGAAAGTTGCATAAGTAAGGAAGAAGGTCTGGGAGGAGGGGGCAGTGAATAGGACCACAGTACACTTTAAGAAATTCTCACCAGGCAGCGGTGGCACACGCCTTTAATCCCAGCACTCAGAAGGCAGAGACAGGCAGATCTCTGAATTCAAAGCCAGCCTGGTCTACAGAGTGAGTTCCAGGACAGCCAGGGCTAGACAGAAAAACCCTGTCTCGAAAAAAACAAAAAACAAACAAACAAATTCTCAAAAGACTGCTCTTTTCTGAAGGGAAACTGAGGAATGGATCTGGGAGACAGGGGAGGTAGGGAGGAGCTGGGAGGAGTGGGGGAGGGGAAACTGCAGTCAGGGTATAGCATATGAGAGAAGAATATTTAAAAAGAAGGGGAAACAAGATGTAACTGCTGAGAAAAACTGGGAAGATGGTGAGCAAGAATGAGCAAGAAAGGCTAAATGGTGGATGTAATCAAAGTACATTATATGTATACACGAAAATGGCAAAAGGAAACTCATTTTTAGGTTTGTATAACTAATATATACTCGCAAAATAACTAAATATATGCTTATAAAAGCCCACAGTTTGCCGGGCGTGGTGGCGCATGCCTTTAATCCCAGCACTCGGGAGGCAGAGGCAGGCAGATTTCTGAGTTCGAGGCCAGCCTGGTCTACAAAGTGAGTTCCAGGACAGCCAGGGCTATACAGAGAAACCCTGTCTCGAAAAAAAAAAAAAAAAAAAAAAAAAAGCCCACAGTTCTTAGCATGCTAGGTGTCAAAGGTTCACATATCTTAGTAGACTGGGTTCAGTGTGTGCTTTAGAGATGGTCATTGGGGTAAAGCCCCCCCTCTACCCACAAGGCCAAGTCCTCTCACACAGCCTGTGTCTGGTTCTTCTCTCCCTTCTGTTTATTCTCTTAATGACTTTGTGATAAGACTGAACCCTCAGGATAATCTGAAGCCTTACATTTGGATTTTCTCCCAGCCTTGTATTCAGCCAAATCCAACTCTAATGCCATGGCAACTGGATTCCTACTGCATTGCTACTTAACATATCTGTGGGGACCTGTAGTGAGGATGTAGATATTTTGGAAACTGAGGCAAGAGGTGGGCATTGGAGTACCCCCCATGCCAGGAATATTCAGTCACTGTGGGTTGGGGTATATACTCTTACAACCTTGACGGGGTTGATGTTAAACTATCCATGAGTATTGATTCGTCAAATAAGATTATGCTGTGTCTTAATTATGTTTGTACATCCTTTTACAGAAGTTGTAAGACATGTCTCCAAGAAGCTTGAAACATATTTCCATGTCTTTCTTCCCTCAGATCCAGTACTGACAATTCACTCTTTTTGAAGCACTTGAGCAAGTTTCAATGCATGTACACAGGAATTTTTTTTCTTAAAACAAGGCTTTTAAACTGGACTTATTCTTGCTTACAGATGAGGGGATGTGGAAGCATTCAGGCTTCAAGGAGAAACAGTGAAGGGTACTGAAACACTACAGAGTTTGAAAATTAACAATTTTTCAAACATGGTCCACATTCTTCATTTAAATATTTGCTTCACAGAGACAATCTCAGAAAATACATGGAGCATGGTGTGGTGGATTCTAGAGGTCAGAGAGAAAGCACCTCTTTACTACTGACCATCTGGGCATCTCTGAGCCATCTCAGAGCAGCACCAGGTACCAGGAGAACAGGCTATTGAGTGCCATCTTCCCCATAGTAGCTCCTCAGACATGAATCACCAAGCCATTTTATTCCACCCAATTATGACCCTGTCATATCTCACTCCTTCCCTCTCCCCACCCAGGACATTACAGATAGAGATTTCCCTAGTTAGAAACTGGAATTTTATGGGATTCCATATTTCACGGTCTCCTATTTTCATTATTAAAGCCTATAAAACTTCTTCCTTTCCTCATCAAATAAACCACAATTTAAATTTTTTTTATTACAGAGGACATTGTAAATATATTTAAAGATGCTTTTACCACTAACTTTATCAGGATATATGACAGAAACTAATGTGATTTTGTTGTTGTTGTTGTTGTTGTTGTTGTTTTTGTTTCGTTTTCTTTTGTTTGTTTGGTTTTTGTTTTTCTAGACAGGGTTTCTCTGTATAGCCCTGGCTGTCTTGGAACTCACTCTGTAGACCAGGCTGGCCTCGAACTCAGAAATCCACCTGCCTCTGCCTCCCAAGTGCTGGGATTAAAGGCCTGTACCACTACTGCCCTGCTCTAATGTGATTGTAAATGTGTGCTGATTTGTCATTGAAAGCAGACGTCTGTGAATTAATGAAGCATTCTAGATTACAACCGAATCACAGTCTTAGGACCTTTGGAAGTTTAATTCACTTGGCATATGTTTTCCCTCACCATCATAGAAGCTTTATATTTAAAGAATATTGAGGATCAGATTGTTATATTAATACACAGAGAGAGAGAGAGAGAGAGAGAGAGAGAGAGAAAGAGAATGAGAATATATGAGAATATTAGGCCAAAGGCTGAAGAGATGGTTTAACCAGCAAAGTACTTACCATACATGCACCAATACCCAAGTTTGAGTCCTACTATCTACAATATATAAAGCTGAGCATCCCGGCATGCAGCTGCAATCCCAGCAGTGGAGACATGGAGAACGATGAATTCCTAGGGCTTGCTGGCCAGCTAGTCTAATCTCATCGGTGACACACGATTTTAATGAGAGACTCTGTCTCAAAACTTAAGGTGGATAACGATTGACAAAGGCACCCGACATCACCTCTGGCATACATGCACGTGCCTACATACATGCACATGCAACTTCACATGTATACAAGAAAACCATATAAAGGTGACTGAGGGCTGCTGAAACTGTGACATGAGGCCGAGGATTATAAGAATGCACAGTAGAACAATACAGGAGGTACCTAGCAGGAGCATAAAAACCTGATACACAATATGTACTCACTGATAAGTGGATATTAGCCCAAAACTTAGGATACCGAAGATATAAGATACAATTTGCTAAATGCATGAAACTCAAGAAGAATGAAGACCAAAGTGTGGACATTGTGCCCCTTCTTAGAATTGGGAACAAAACACCCATGGAAGGAGTTACAGAGACAAAGTTTGGAGCTGTGACAAAAGGATGGACCATCTAGAGACTGCCATATCCAGGGATCCATCCCATAATCAGCTTCCAAACCCTGACACCATTGCATACACTAGCAAGATTTTGCTGAAAGGACCCAGATATAGCTGTCTCTTGTAAGACTATGCCGGGGCCTAGCAAACACAGAAGTGGATGCTCACAGTCAGCTATTGGATGGATCACAGGGCTCCCAATGGAGGAGCTAGAAAGTACCCAAGGAGCTAAAGGGATCTGAAACCCTATAGTTGGAACAACATTATGAACTAACCACTACCCCGGAGCTCGTGTCTCTAGCTGCATATGTATCAAAAGATGGCCTCGTCGGCCATCACTGGAAAGAGAGGCCCATTGGACACACAAATTTTATATGCCCCAGTACAGGGGAACGCCAGGGCCAAAAAAAAATGGAAACGGGTGGGTAGAGAAGTGGGGGGGAGGGTATGGAGGACTTTTGGGATAGCATTGGAAATGTAATTGAGGAAAATACGTAATAAAAAAAATCTGATCACTCAAAGATGGATGTGAATGTGTAGTTTTAGGTAATTATAAGGTTAGTGTTGGCTTGGTGTTGGTGAGTGACAGCTGAGGGGTGGATAATGGGGTGCCCCTTTGTAGACATGCTCTCTCCATGCAGAGCAATGAGAGAATGCTAATGTGTGTCTCCATTACATTCATGTGTTCTTGGGTTTTTGTCATGGTGACAGAGTCATATTTGGGAAAGGGATATCTCCTTTTTTTGTTTGTTTGTTTTGTTTTGCTTTTGGGAAGGGGAAATCTTAACTGAGAAAATATCTTTATGAGACTGAACTGTAGGCAAGTCTGTGAGATACTATCTTGATTAATGGTTGATATGGGATAACCCACCCTGCCCCATCCCACCCCGCCCAGTCCCATGGAAATGGCCCTGAGTTGTCTAAGAAAGCAGGTAGAACAAGCCATGGAGGGCAAGCCAGTAGACAGTTTTCCTCGGAGGTCTTCCTGCCTCCAGATTCCTGTCCTCATTTCCCTCAGTGATAAAGCATGACCCAAGAGTTATAAGATCAAATAAACCCTTTCCTCTTCCAAATTGCTTTTGATCATGGTATCACCGCAATAGAAACCTAAGATAATGCATATACACACAGGTACACACACACTCCGACACACGCATGCACACATGCATACCTACATATATATGTCCATGTATGTGTACAGGTTAATTTGGTAAGAGTTAGCACTTCGTGGGATAAAGTAACACATTTCTGAGAAGCTCTTACTCAAGATCTGCTAGCTGAGGTGGCTTCTTGTTTCCTTCCTCCTTCTCACGGTGCCCAGTTTCCTGGGCTAGTGCTCTACTCTGTGCGCAGGAATCACCTAGAAATCCTTGAGATGCCTTTGTGGCCACATCTGTCACTCTGCCTATTAAACAGTGTCCTTAGCATCAACCCTCTGTACAAGAACCAGGAGAAAACACTTTTCTACCGTTCCATTAACACGTGCATTTGTATATTGAGGTATTGTGCCATGATACTTTGTTTTAAAGCATTCGCATACTTTACATCTTATTTAGCTTTAAAAAATAAATGTGTTAAGCTATTGAAATCAACCAGAATAAATATATGGCAAGTGCCACAGTCATAAATACCATGTGAAAGGAATGTTTATCAAAATGCACTTTCATCAAAATTAAAGGACATACATATTTTGTTTTATTTCTTCAGTTTCTCTTTCTCTCTCTACACATAAAGATACATATTCACACAGGGACACATATATCAGGAGTGATATAGATACATACAGAATAACTGTGAAAGATTTTAAAAGTTACCCAGTCTCACCACATGCAATGCATCTTGAAAGCCGAGTATATAGTAAGAGCCTTTCTGAAGTTCCCGCAGTGAACACCCCTGTAACTAAGAGTGAGTGCGGCACTCGCTTCTAAAAGTGAGACCTGAGAACAGTGAGCTCAGAGGCACTGTGGTGAGGCTCCGTAAGAAGTTATTCTTCTAGAACAGTCCTACCCCACTCCCCAATAACTCCAATGCCACTAGATGCTGATGGAGGGTACAGGGGAAAATTCCTGAATAGAACAGCAATGGCTTGTGCTGTAAGATCGAGAATCGATAAATGGGACCTCATAAAGTTGCAAAGCTTCTGCAAGGCAAAAGACACTGTCAATAAGACAAAAAGACCACCAACAGATTGGGAAAGGATCTTTACCTATCCTAAATCAGATAGGGGACTAATATCCAATATATATAAAGAACTCAAGAAGGTGGACTCCAGAAAATCAAATAACCCCATTAAAAAAAATAGGGCTCAGAACTGAACAAAGAATTCTCACCTGAGGAATACCGAATGGCAGAGAAGCACCTGAAAACATGTTCAACATCCTTAATCATCAGGGAAATGCAAATCAAAACAACCCTGAGATTCCACCTCACACCAGTCAGAATGGCTAAGATCAAAAATTCAGGTGACAGCAGATGCTGGCGAGGATGTGGAGAAAGAGGAACACTCCTCCATTGTTGGTAGGATTGCAAGCTTGTACAACCACTCTGGAAATCCGTTTGGTGGTTCCTCAGAAAATTGGACATAGTACTACCGGAGGATCCAGCAATACCTCTCCTGGGCATATATCCAGAAGATGTACCAACTGGTAAGAAGGACACATGCTCCACTATGTTCATAGCAGCCTTATTTATAATAGCCAGAAGCTGGAAAGAACCCAGATGCCTCTCAACAGAGAAATGGATACAGAAAATGTGGTACATTTACACAATGGAGTACTACTCAACTATTAAAAAGAACGAATTTATGAAATTCCTAGGCAAATGGATGGACCTGGAGGGCATCATCCTGAGTGAGGTAACACAATCACAAAGGAACTCACACAATATGTACTCATTGATAAGTGGATATTAGCCCAAAAACTTAGGATACCCAAGTTATAAGATACAATTTGCTAAACACATGAAACTCAAGAAGAACGAAGACCAAAGTGTGGACACTGTGCTCCTTCTTAGAATTGGGAACAAAACACCCAGGGAAGGAGTTACAGAGACAAAGTTTGGAGCTGTGTCGAAAGGATGGACCATCTAAAGACTGCCATATCCTGGGATCCATCCTATAATCAGCTTCCAAATGCTGACTGCTCCGGTCGAGTCAGCTGGACAAGCCGAAAGGCTTAAAAGTCACTCATGAGGCAAAAGAGTTTCAAGGAAGCTCTCCTCCTAGAGTCTAGCGTTCCCTACCCATACAGTAATTTTTCATTCCCGAGTTCCATTCCCACGTTAGTCTAGTGTATGGATCCACATGCTCTCTTTCAATATTTTCCTATCATAAGTGCCTTTTAAGATTGAATTCTGACATAGCTAAAGCCGCCCGCCAGTGTTCCAACAGTCCTAGTTCGTCCTTAGCAAGACCTTGGGCTTGGAATTCAGTACTGCCCCTGGTATTACACTATCTCTTTGAGTAAATGTTAGGTCACTGCCTTTCACAGGAATCTACCATCACCTAGGAAGAAAGAAGTTTCTGACCGTAGGGGAAACCAGAATAGATGCTTAGAATTATAGCTGAGTTACACCTATTTACAGGATTTTACAATGGTTTAGGAAGCAGATCGGGCTGTGGTTTTAGAGTATTGCATTATTCATGAGATGGTTAGCTAGAATGGAACTCCCTAGTTAGAACCATGACTTGGGTGTGAAAGCCCTTGCCCTAGGAGTGAAAAGTTCTCACACCTGGCTTCTAAGACTATAGCTGACCTTAGATAGGGCTGACTTTGTCTCAGTTATTTTACTGCCCAGTTCCTTCTGATCTTTGCGTTTTCATTCCTCTGTTCTGTGTAAGAATCATTAAGCATCCCGTTACCTCATTTGTACCTTGCGGGTATGTCACCCAACTTCTTTATTGTCTTCTGTATAAAAAGTCTGATGCTCGAGTTGTAAAATTACATTCAGATTCTACACACAACCTCTCCTGTGTTCATCTGTCGGTCATTCATCCACGCTTTGCCCACCCGCGTCGAGAGACCCCGTTCCACGCAGACACAGGGACCCAGAGGGTCTGTGGCAGCTGACACCATTGCATACACTAGCAAGATTTTGCTGAAAGGACCCAGATATAGCTCTCTCTTGTGAGACTATGCCGGGGCCTAGCAAACACAGAAGTGGATGCTCACAGTCAGCTATTGAATGGATCACAGGGCCCCCAATGGAGGAGCTAGAGAAAGTACCCAAGGAGCTAAAGGGATCTGCAACCCTATAGGTGGAACAACATTATGAACTAACCAGTACCCCAGAGCTCTTGAATCTAGCTGCATATGTATCAAAAGATGACCTAGTCGGCCATCACTGGAAAGAGAGGCCCATTGGACTTGCAAACTTTATATGCCCCAGTACAGGGGAACGCCAGGGCCAAAAAGTGGGAGTGGGTGGGTAGGGGAGTGGGAGGGAGGGTATCGGGGACTTTTGGGATAGCATTGGAAATGTAAATGAGGAAAATACCTAATAAAAATATTTTAAAAAAACCAACAATCCTATTCCACTCCCCAATAACTCCGATGCCACTAGATGCTGATGGAGGTGCTAAGAGCCAGCAGCTTTAAGCAGCAACCAGAAAGTCCTACCTACCTTGTGTGGCTATGGCAGTGAGGAGCGTCTATGAGGGTGGAGATCACCAGATGTCAGACACACTGTGCACTACTGAATAAGAAGCTTTGGGGGTATGCTAACTAGAAACTGCAGCTGTGTATAGGGTCTTGTGATTCTAGGATCACAGGGGAGAGAGAACCCACTAGGGTCGAGCTCTGCTTGCAGGGAATGGCTGTGGCACCTCGTTTCCCAGACTGCAACCTCATCTTCCATAATGGCATGGTAGCTTACCTTAGAGAAGTGGGAAATGGCCATTTTAACACAAACACTGACTGGGGAATAAATTAATTTTCTTCCAGTAATGTTATACAAACTCATCTTAGGCTTTTGAGATAGGGTCTTACTACATGGCCTTGGATTTCCTGGAGCTTGCTACAAAGAACAAGCTGACCTCAATGTTGTATAATTTTAAGTTCTTTTCATGCATTAACTATCACAAAAATCATGAAATAGGTATTGGGAAAAATTTGGAATCCTATACCTGAGAAAATAAATTCCTAAAAAATGAAGCAACTTAACCAATTTTGCTGCTCAGTAAGAAATATAGACTTCTGGAGTGTGATGTCAGAATATCCCCATAACACCCATCACCCATCAGGTGCTTCATTGTGTACATGGTTCAACCTGATATTCCTAACGATACAGGCTTCCTAAAATGTATGTATTTTGGAGTCCAAGAAGGCTGTTTTTGTAATAATCATTTTGCTGATTCCAGACTCTCTCTGTATGACATGAAATATTCTTGCTAGCAAAATTATAAATAATGACAGCCATTTATAACTAAGGTTTTGACGTGCTTAAATATAGTTCGTCTAAGCCTCCGGGATGGTATTGGCTCACAGTCAGCACACATACATGCCAGCCTTCATTACCTTTCTACTCTGCTGTCCCCTCCCCTCCCCTCCCCTCCCCTCCCCTCCCCTCCCCTCCCCTCCCCTCCCCTCCCCTCCCCTCCCCTCCCCTCCCCTCCCCTCCCCTCCCCTCCCCTCCCCTCTCAGCTTCAATGTGTTCCCTGGCACTGCTCTGCCACCCAGAAACTTTGGTTGTCACCTACACTAAGAAGGGTTATCACTATGGAGTCCTGGTATTGGACCTATACTTAGATATACTAGATGCCCTGAGCCTGTAGCTGGGCATCACTCCCCTGGCATTCTCCTCATGACCAGCTCCTGAGGAAATGGGACCTGCGAGATCCAGGTCCTCGTCAGGATTTACTGACTGTTCATGGTGTCTGTTGAATTACAGACCCTCCCTAGGCATTTGTAAAAATCAGGATGCGAGGATGCAATCTTAAACGCTCCCTCTACTCTCTAAACTTCTGTCTAAAAATAGATCTCTCTAAAAATTGAAGGCGTGAGTTTAAAATAAAGCTCCCGAATTTCAGAGGAGTGTTGGACTGCTTCCATGACGACTCCTGGCTTACAGAATGTGTTTTGTAATCCGTTCTTTGACTTTATCAGTGTATCTTTAAAATTAGTTTAAGAGCTCACAGAAAGAGCCTGGATCCCTTGCACCATCTAATGAACATACTGACGAAGAACTGGACTAACCAAACTGGGAGATAATATCTGAGATGAGTGTTGGGTGTTAGGATTCGCCGTTAGCCTCACATGCACAATTCTGATCTCAAGTGCAGCCACAGTGCGAGGAAGGATCCTGCCTTTGAAGATGCATGATAGAATATGTGAGTCAATAGGGCACATTTGACCTAGTGTAGTAGTGGTACAGGATAAGCCATAGCTACCACACCACACTCACCATGCTCCAGAGTAGAGAGGACTGGGATTAGAGCTGAATTACCCTCTCGGGGTAATGACCAAACTGATGCCAAGCACAGAAAATAACACATCTTTCAGGCTCACACAAATCTGACAGCATCTTTAACTAGGTTCCTCCAAGTGGCCATGGTAAAACCACTGTTCATTTGCTATTGTGTAAAATCCACATTACAGTTTCTAAGTCATGATCTTGTTCTCTTTAAGAAAACACCACAGGGATTGAAACTTTTGAGATAAAATTTGAATGCCTTTATTTCCCATTTTCTGAATCAAATCTTATGTTCATCCACGTTACATTCCTCCCCCATGTTGAATGATTTTTCTCTGTTCCCAATTACCCCTCGCAGAACTAACTAGCCATTTGAAAGTTGCCCAATATTATATATCAAACAGATTATTAATTTCATTTTCAACTGAATGCACTTATTACTGCAGTACTCATGATACAATCCTAGCATACATGCACCCTGCAGCCATGTCTTAGTTTGCAGTCTATTGCTGTAATAAAGTAATGTCCAAGACCAACATGGGTTAGCCATTTGAAAGTTGCCCAATATTATATATCAAACAGATTATTAATTTCATTTTCAACTGAATGCACTTATTACTGCAGTACTCATGATATAATCCTAGCATACATGCACCCTGCAGCCATGTCTTAGTTTGCAGTCTATTGCTGTAATAAAGTAATGTCCAAGACCAACATGGGTTTATTTTACATACACATCCCAGGTCACAGTCCATCACTGAGGGAAGCCACACAGGAAAGCAAAGCCATGCTTTCTAGCTTGCTCAACCTGCCTTCTTAACCAATGCCACCTGTCCAGGAGTAGCTCCGACCCCAGTGGGGTTCTGTTCTCCTTAGCAATCAAGAAAATGCCACACAGACTTGCCAACGGACAATGTGACAGGGCTATTTTCTCAGCTGAGGTTCCTCTTTTCCCATTTGACTGTAGCCCAGGCACCTTATAATGATGATCCTTCTAGTTCTCCTATGAACTCCTGCTAGATGCCACCTATACTGTGGCCTCTGTCAAGACAAGGCTATCTCTTGCACACTACCCACTGGGGCAGACCCCCTCATACTGTGCGGACATAACTTACTAGTTAGTTGTTCTGCTTGGAGACCAATCGCTGGAGCTATTCAGAATAGGATTCCCTTCTACCACTCTCATTGAACCATCTCTCTCCCCACTAGATCAGAAGTTTTGCGGCAAGAGCCAAATAGTGGCAATAAGCAAAGTGAGAGTCCCACCCCATGGCTGTGTACAGGGAACATAGTGGGCACTTAGTACAGATCTAGGTATTAATACATGTGCAATCGGTGTGCCAGGATTGTGTAGATAGCATGGGGATATGAGGCATGCATGAGGAGAAAGTTCAAAACACTTGGAAGGAGTTATAGAAAACGCTCCTAAACCCCCAAGAGCACATTCGGTCAGCTAGACAGACACTTACACTCTCACATTGTTCTTTGCAAATTTCCCATAAAGCAAAAGCAGTTGGAGATATTTATTCTGAAATATAATTTGCTTTATCAAAGCATCCTGGCTATTCCATCAAAATAGATTTATGCTTGTTGCTCTCGCCTATGTTATGAAATGAGTCCACACTGCACACAGTAAGCTTCGAGGAGAGTTTGGTAAAGTTGCATCCATATGAATTTTAACAAAATCCACAATGTGCATTTTTAACTGTCAGCCTGCTTCTCAGAACCGTACATAAAACCGAGAACACATTATTTCAAACCAGTTACGTAAGGAAATATTTGTAGAATGTAATTTTCATAATTAGTTTTTAGTGAATTAAGAATTGTTTCTGGGGTAATGTTACTTTTATAATTAAGAGCTTTCTGGACAAAGGGTCTTTTAAAATTCATAACTGTGTAAATTATTCATATTTTATTTTGATTTCTAATCACAGTAAGACACTTTACTATGAATGACCTGAGATAATATTACCATTTGTTCATGTGTGCCCTGTTTATGGACAGTTTACCTCTTGAAATACCACACACGATTTGGCTCTTGTGAAATAATGATCTTTTCACTCTGTTATTGATTCTACTGTTCAGCAAAATAGTTATGACATATCACAATGAATTAATAAAGATGAACGGTGTAAAAAATAAAGCCTCTGGTTAGACAATTTCCCTTCTGGAAAGGTATTTGAGGAGATACTTGTTACAAAGAGAATAGACAAGCATATAAATAAATTTCAAAGAGGAACATTAAAAAGATATGTCAGCCATATGAGAAATTACCAACTCCTCTCCTGTGAACTTTCTTTTTCTTAACAGGCTCTCCTCGGCATGACTTCTCATAACCTTGGCACACAGAAAACTAAGCTATGTATAGATTTGTATACACACACATACATATGTGTGGAGGGACTATATGTGTGTCTTTGTATGTGAATATAGGTAGGATTCTAGCATCAACTTCTAGTTCTTTCTTCCTTTGTCTCTGTTAAAATATCACTTTATTTTATCTGGCACATGATAACTATACATACGTACAGTGTTTATTAGACATTAGGATATACATATAAATTGTGTGATTATTTAAATTGAGCTCACTATGCCTTCAGCTCACATGTGTACCATTCCTTTATGGTGAGAACCATCCAAACCTACTCTTGTCAGCAATTGCAGAACACATAATCCATTTGTAACTATGGCTACCATGTTGAGGAATGGACCCCCAAGGCCTGCTGCTCCTGTCTAACTGACATGCCCTATCCTTTCACCGGCTTCTCCCTCTCCCTCTCTACCTGCCAGTTGGACGGTCACAAGCCACATATTTCATCCCACCTTTTGGTTTTGGTCAAAGGCTCTACCATCATTCTGACCTATTCCCTGAAATTTTAAAGTAGATTATTAAGTTTAACAAACATTTTCAAGTATCGGTAATATTACTGGGATCTCGCACCAGAGGGACACAGAAATGAAACAGATGTGGCCCTCGCTTTGACGAGTTCACCACATGATTGGGGAACCATCACAGCGAGAAATGCTGTTAAAGTCATCCTGAGGCATTCTTCCAACCTCTCCTTAAAGGGATACTGTTATTTTTATTTCTAATCAGGAAATGTTTTCTGTGTGTTTCTACTACTGCTATGTTAGTGAGACCCTTAATATGTCATATATATGTCACCATGTAAGCCTAGCCCCCTCCTTTTCCTACAGAGACGGGATCTTACTGTTTGTGTATGGTGCTAGGCATGAAACCGAGGGGCCTCCACATGCTCAACAGGAACTCTGCCACTGAGCTATAAGCCTAGTTTCTTGCCTGCCTTCCTTTAGTATGGCTCATGCCTAAAACATTCTCAATGTTTAAGGGAAACTTTCTTAGAACAATCATTGGTGTCAAGCACATCTTGCTTAGAACTCAAGTTGGCTCAGCCTTATTCTTAGGAAGCTATACAAATTTTCCCAATTATCTTGTGAGTCCTGTCAGTGATATGACCTCAGTGTGATGCATATTTGCACTATTTCCGGATGTCTGAACACTGCCTCAATGTACAGTTAATCCTTCTGAGCACCAATACTGAAGGAGAATTCCATGGAATCGTGAGCCATAACCAACCAGGATAAGGCCAGCTTCAGTAAGTACCCGGTCTCCAAATCACACAGCTGTGAAAGGCCACACCTGGGGTTGCAATCATGGAAGCGGGACTTCAGTACCCAGACTCTTCATCATCTTGCTCTACTACCCGGATGACAGCTAATGGTTAACTAAGCAGTGCTAGCTTGGGGTTCCACGGTGTCTAAGCTGTATAAGTGCACCTATGTATACAGTCACAGATATCTTCCCATTGCTTCCTCTGCTTCCTGGGTTAAGCAGCTGCCAATAGATTACATCAGTCTAGTTAGCAACTTAATCATCACTATAATAGTCTCTCTTAGCAATTCGCCGGAGTGCAGTTATGTAAAGCATCTCTGAGTGGTGAGTACTGAAGAATGGACATACGTCATCAGGCCCAATGGTCTCTGCCATTGCCCACCCCACCCGTTATTGTTCCCGATGGACATTGGAGAATTCTGCTCATCGTTCCTTCTTTTTGGTTCTTCACACTTGTTTTTCTATTCTTCTTCCTGCCTCCTTCCTTCGATCCCCTCCCTTCATTTTCTTGTCTAACACACACACACACACACACAGAGACAGAGAGAGAGAGAGAGACAGAGAGAGAGAGACAGAGACAAACACACACAGAGACACCCAGACACACATATAAACACCCAGGCACATACACACAGACACACATACACACATCCAGACACATACACATGATACACACAGATACAAAGACACACACACAGTCACACACAAAGACATTCACACAGACATACACAGAGAAGCATACACACAGACACACACAGAGATATACACACACAGACACACAGACACAAAGACAAACACAGACACGCACATAGACATACACAGACACACACAAATACATACACAAACAGATAGCACACACATATGCAGACACACACATACACAGACACAGACACACACACAGATTCACACACCACAGACCCACACACACAAACACACACACAGATACACAGAGATACATACACACACAGAGACACACTCTATCCCTTATTGTATGTAGATGAGTTTACTTATCACCCTTCATGTTAGATACAGAAATGCCTGGAAGAGGAGCAGGGAAGGATTTCCAAAGTGCAAAGAACACTGCTGAGCCCCTTCGACTCAAAGAATTCTAAATAATGGCCATCCTCCCTCAAATTAACCAGCCCTCCACTCATACTTCCTTTAAATGGTAAACCATGCTATACACCCATCTGCTCTGTAGATGATACCCTTGGGACCTTTAAACCCTATTTCCTCTGTCTTCTTTCCCCAGTTGCACACCAGGAATTAATGTGTTTCCTGTCCTACCTGAACAGAGAAAATCTCATTTGGATGGCAATCCTGCTGCCCTAGAGGACACAGTCCTTGATTGGTTGCCTATTTAGTCTGACCATCCTCTGCTCTCATTGGTTCCTTGAACAGCCCCCTCTCTGTCTACCCCTGTCTAAGCTCATCTTTCTTTAGGGGATTCTTCTGACACTCGCTACTTGTCTATTCTGCAATCGGTTTCAACTGCTTTGGTCTTCTTTTATCAACTGATCCGAAAGAGTGGGCCGTGCATACTGCGAGCCAAATACTCAAGCAGAAGAATGAGGGAAAACAGAGATTGAATGATGTCACCAGAGACAGAAAAGGGATTGTGGGATAGAGTTTCTTAAGACAGATATTCTCTTTAAACTTTACTCGTGTCCTATAACACATTGCTCTTACGAGTCATGCATCATTTCCTAGAATCTGCTTTTATCTTATTTCTGATTACTTTACCAAAACCACAAAGAATGCGAAACAAGTAGTTTTAATGATGAATGTAGAAAAATCCCATTTCATGATTATACACAAAGTAATTCTATTTCCTCCAAGAGATGCATTCTTGTCTTACTCATTTTCTTAAAAATGAAACCTTTGGAGAGACAGTATCACATTCTAAGGGCTGCAGTGAGCCTGGGGCAGAATCCATGCTTAACACACAGTAGCCTTAAGCCAAGGCACCAGAAAGGAAAGTCTAACACTGTATTTAATTTCTGATTCAAATGTGATACCATTTTTCTGTAGTGCAGGTGGCAATCGCCTGCCTTTAGAAAAGCCCAGAATCAAATTCTTTTTAGTCGTTTAAATGTTCTAAAATCTGGAGCTCTTAAGGGAAGCAGCCTTTCCACTTTTCCCCGATTTTACTAATTTTCCATTTCTCTTTCATCTGAAGCACGACCACGGTGTGAATTGGCTCACAGTTTGGATGGCCATGAACTTGTGAGGATACCTGTAGGCTGCGCGTTCAAGTGCTGGAAGCACAACTTCTATTTGTCCATCCTTACCAAGCAAGTATTATGAGCCACTCCTATAAACTAAAAGCGCTGCAGTCACGAGTACAAGGAACACAGGGGTGAGGAAAAGGGAGCATGGGGGTCTGCAGTGTGGTGAGAGGTGCTGTGGGAGGTGATAATGTGCCTTGCAGGAGGAGTATCATCCTCAATGCTCAGTAAAGCAGGGGAGACAGTGTCTGGCCAGGACAAAGAGGCCCCTGGATATCCTGGGAATGAGAATATAGTGGGATGAGGAATGAAGACCTTCAGTGTGAGGTGTGGTGGAACACAGGACACACAGGAGGAATCACAGCCAGCACCATACAGTGGAGGGTCCTGAAGGATGAGGGATGGACTGGGAACTTCATTCTGGGATCAGGAAGAGCTGCTGGTAATGTTTGTGGCTGAGAAGTAACATGAAAAAAAAAAAAAAAAAACACGTCCTTTCTTCTTGGAAGATCATGAAATCTAGAGGATATGGCAGAAGGGAAGAGGAGGAAAAGGGTCCCATTGGTTCTTTGTAATGGGAGAGAGGAGACTCCATATTGGGCTAAGAGCAGAGGAAGGAGACAGGGGATGGAGAAGGATTCATCTGTCAATCACATGGAGTGACACAGGGTTGGAGGACAGGGCAAAGGATCTGAGAGTTCTTCTAAAGACTCATCTCAGCACCTCTTCCTCTTAGTAATGTCTATGATTTGAGTTTTCAGGACCCAGTTTCTTCTTTCCTTTCAAACTGTATCTCTAGCCCTGGTTTGCATTCTCCTACACTGACCTGTCATTTGGGGATTGGTGCTGGACAACCCCTAGAGAATCTGCATGGGGCACAGGTACTAGACAGTGGTTACCCTCAGGAGTGCCAGCTGTAACCCTTCGCCTCCTTACAAACTGAAAATCGAGCTTCTGGACTAATAGCCACCTATCAGTGAGTGCATATCTTGTGTGTCCTTTTGTGATTGGGTTACCTCACTCAGGATGATATCCTCCAGATCTATCCATTTGCCTAAGAATTTCATAAATTCATTGTTTTTAATAGCTGAGTAGTACTCCATTGTGTAAATGTACCATATTTTCTGTATCCATTCCTCTGTTGAGGGATATCTGGGTTCTTTACAGCTCCTGGCTATTATAAATAAGGCTGCAATGAACATAGTGGAGCATGTGTCCTTATTACATGCTGGAGCATCTTCTGGGTATGTGCCCAGGAGTGGTATTGCTGGGTCCTCAGGTAGTACTATATCCAATTTTCTGAGGAACTGCCAAAATTATTTCCAGAGTGGTTGTACCAGCTTACAATACCACCAGCAATGGAAGAATGTTCCTCTTTTTCTACATCCTTGCCAGCATCTGCTGTCACCTAAGTTTTTGATCTTAGCAATTCTGACTGGTGTGAGGTGAGATCTCAGGGTTGGTTTGATTTGCATTTCCCTGATGATTAAGGATGTTGAACATTTTTAGGTGCTTCTCAGCCATTTGATATTCCTCAGTTGAGAATTCTTTGTTTAGCTCTGTACCCCATTTTTTTTTAGCAGGCAGAATTCACAAACCACATGAAACTCAAGAAGAAGGAAGACCAAAGTGTGGAAACTTCAATCCTTCTTAGAAGAGGGAACAAAATACCTATGAAAAGAGTTACGTTGACAAAGTTCGGAGCAGAGACTGAAGGAAAGGCCATCCAGAGACTGCCCCACCTGGGGATCCATCCCATATACAATCACCAAACCCAGACACTATTGTTAATGCCAAGAAGTCCTTGCTGACAGGAGCCTGATATAGCTGTTTCCTGAGAGGCTCTGCCAGTACCTGAAAAATACAGAAGTGGATGCTCTGGGGGGTACTGGTTAGTTCATATTGTTGTTCCACCTATAGGGTTGCAGATCCCTTTAGATCCTTGGGTACTTTCTCTAGCTCATGTCTTTAGCTGCATATGTATCAGAAGATGGCCTAGTCGGCCATCAGTGGAAAGAGAGGCCCATTGGTTGTGCAAACTTTATAGGCCTCAGTACAGGGGAACACCAGGGCCAAGAAGTGGGAGTGGGTGGGTGGGGGGGGACGGTATGGGGGACTTTTAGGATAGCATTGGAAATGTAAATGAGGAAAATACCTAATAAAAAAATAAAATAAATAAAAAGAAGTGGATGCTCACAGCCATCCATTCGACGGAGCACAGGGTCCCTAATGGAGGAGCTAGAGAAAGTACCCAGGGAGCTGAAGGGGTTTGCAGCCCTGTACGAGGAACAACAATATGAACAGTACCCCAAGAGATCCCTGAGACTAAACCATCAACCAAAGAATACATATAGTGGGATTCATGGCTCCAGCTGCATATGTAGCAGAGGATGGCCTATTCCATCATCAATGAGAAGAGAGGCCCTTGGTCCTGTGAAGGCTCTAAGCCCCAGTGTAGGAAATGCCAGGGCCAGGAAGTGGGAGTGGGTGGGTTGGTGAGCAGGGGAAGTGGGAAGGGGATAGGGGGCTTTCAGAGGGGAAACCAGGAAAGGGGATAACATTTGAAATGTAAATAAAGAAAATATCTAAAAAGAAAAAAAGAAACCCCTGAAAATCGAAGAAGCTGCTTTGCTGCAAGCGGGGAGCAAAGACTTGGTCTGTTTTCTGTTGACTGGGTCTCCTCTTTGAAGAGACAATGGAACCCTTCCTAGTGGGATGCTGGCAGTGTCCCTGTGAAGGGGACACGCCTTCCCCCTCTGATGAAATGTCACTGGCAGGCTCCATATTACTTGCAGCCAACATGGTTGAAATTGAGTTATTCCTCATCGCAGACATTTCATCTTGTCAACTGGTCTCTGGCTACTCTGGACACATCAGCATTTTACTGACTGTATATTTTTATGCATTAAAAAAAAAATAGCCTAGAAGGCCTTTTGTGTTGCAGTCCTGGCTGGCTTTCCCTTCATCTGCTTGTCTTTATTGAGCACTTTTTGAATAAATCTCTAATTTGTAGAAATTCTAATACAGTGTTTTTCCACTTGATGTCCTTGGCTTTTTAGTGATTTACTTGGAGGAATACTTAAAATTTGCATGAACACAGAAGAAGGGACAGCTTGCACTCTCGTTTGAAGGAGCTGCAGCGCCCACATCTGCACAAATCAAAGACGCTAACAGTCTACTCGGCTGTCTGTACCTTTGACTGTAAATGGGGTCTGGGGAGTACACGTGGGCCAGTCAACAGGCATGAGAGTTTAACATTGGGAAGATATTAATTAGGAAACAGAATAAGATAAGATGGACCTGTTACAGGAATACCTGATATATTATTGCATAATTGTTAAAAACTCAAATTGGAGTTCTGTAGACTAGGTCCTACAGCTAATTCGATACAGATGGAGACCACCAATGATATCTGACCTCATGCCCAAGGCTCTCTCCACCATGCTAGTGTCTTGCAGAAAATGAAAAAGGCACATATGTGTTTCTAGAAGACACAAAAGTTTTCAAGCTTATGTCTTCAGATAGTTTTAAACTATAATGTATTTTAAAATACAGCCCATTAGAAGCCGTGATACACTGTAAGTACCACATGGAAGCCAATGCCCAGGATATGTAACAAAACAAAACACTATTGTTCTGCTTTTCAGCAACACAATAGCTCTCATAAAGGCCCCTCTTTGCCTCTAGAAACAAAAAAACCAATCTGCTATCCTGCAAAATCTCACATAAATTCAGAACACAATGGAGTTTCCTTCCCCCTTGGCAATGGCAGCCATTGTGTTCATGACTTATAGGGCCTCAGGAGGGGAAACAAAACTGCCTTATGAAAGCAATTTGAAAATGTCTAGCAAATGGATAGACATTTAATGAGCAAGATAAAGCACCGAGAAATAGCAAATGCCTCCTTCTGTCTCTTTCAAAAGAACACTCCTACACTCTTAAACACTTACTCCAGCGGCCATCACTGGGAACACTCACTAGCACGATGATTTTACAAAACTATCTATTGCTAGGCAGGGTGGAAATACAGTG
The DNA here is from genome assembly GCF_978045245.1 of Mus caroli. Taxonomy (NCBI): domain Eukaryota; kingdom Metazoa; phylum Chordata; class Mammalia; order Rodentia; family Muridae; genus Mus; species Mus caroli. The sequence continues at coordinate 9,172,348 of NW_028227271.1, forward strand.
TGCATGAAATGGAAGTGTCTCTAGTGACTACTGAAAGTGATCATTTCCATAACCAGAAAAGCAGTTTCTCACTACTCCATTCAACAGCTGCAACCCCGGGGTTGCTTTGACAATGGCTTTTTTCTGCATTTGATGACTTTCTACCATTTTGACCTTTGAGTTCTCTGTTTACCAAATGACAGTTTGGGGGAAGAGGGGCTTCTGTTTTTTTGACTTGTTTTGCTTCCTGCATTATCCCTGCCTAACAACAACAATAATAATAAACACATTTCCAGGCCCCACCTAACAATGTTGATAAAGTGAATTTTCTCCCTGTTCCCCTCCCTCTCTCCCTGTCCCTCCTTCTCCCACTCTTTTACACAGATATTCACACATAAACACACACACACATACACATTGTCTTTTCTGCCCAGGAAACTTAGAGAAAGCCCCATTAATCACAACTGTAATTAAGTTCTCTAGACACGTAGAGCTCATGTTTACACTGAGAAGAAAGCAGAGACCAACTTCAGAGAGAATAAGGAACGTGGACACTCACCTGCATCACAATAAGGAGGTCAAAGACCAAGATGAAAGAAGCAAGGAAGGCTCGGGAAACCTCATCACTGGGCAAAAATCCACGGTTCAGTTTGTCCCAGCTGATCCAGTCGGTCGTGATGACAAGCACCACCACAGAAGTCAGGGTGAAGAGAACGGTCCTGCAATGAACAAGGTGCTGGTCACACAAAGATGCTGATGCTCATGAGGGCTGGCTTCTAGGCTCCACTAACATCTAGAAATACCCACCCTAAAGTACAGTCTCCAAAGGATGAGAAAAATATGTCGCCTGTGTATTTTCTTAAAAAAAAAACTAACTAAAAAAACAATAAACATGATAGCATCTCTTCTAGTAGATCCCCTGAAGATCATCATGGATTGTGAAAGAAACGCTAAGAATAAAATGATTACTAATAACCTTGGTTAGTTTAATTAGTGTCCTGGAGAAAACACTGTATCTAGTTTTCATTATGTTCCCACTTTTAACTGAGGACCCAGAACAAGTACATGTGAATACATAGGTGACTGGGAAAAGGTAAGTGGCCCCTGGATTACACTGGCTCTTCCACTTAACCAAAGACAGCTAGCCTCTGTCCATCCCTATAAATACAGAGAGAGTGTGGAAGGCCTGTTGCTTCAGGACCATTTCCCATTGCACACAACACATTCCCTGTTCTTTCTCACCAGTCTTCATAATGCCCTTAAAATATTATGAGTTATACTTAGAATTTAATATTTGTCAAAATCAAGCTTTCTATAAAATAATCAAATTAGGTTTTTATATTAACATTAAAAGTAGTCTTGAAATGCGCATGCTGAGACTTAATCTAGAAGAGAATTGTCTAGACTGGAATTACACTTGTTATGCTGTCACCAGGAAATCAATTGAAACTATGTAAAGAAGGCACGATTGTTCTGAGTAAGTTTAATCAGAAAGAAATGAGTACAAGAAAGAAAAGAAAATAAGGAATAAACAAAGAAATGAAGGAAGGAAGGATAGAGGGTAGGAGGGAAGGAGAGGAAGGAGGGAGGGAGGGAAAAAGGGAGAGAGGGAAGGAGGGAGAAGGAGAAACAAGAAAACCATGGATATGGAATAAAGCCACAGACTATATACCCATTTTGTTCACAAACAATTTTTAAGTTAATATTTTATTAACTCTTTGAGAATTTTATACAAGATTTTAATCATAGTCCCCTTCTCAAATCTACCTTCTCCTCCATACCTACTTAGTCTTCAAGTTTTCTTTTTTCTTTTTTTTTTTTCTATTAATTTGTTTATTTCTAAAAACCACCAAAAGATTGACCTCAGTTTGTGTAGCCTAACTACTCTGGAAGTAGGGCCTGCCCCGGAGCTGGGTCTGCCCTGGGGCTAGGCCTGCCCTTGAGTTAAGCCTGCCCTGGGGTTAAGTTTGCCTGTAGTTAGGTCTGCCTTGGGCCTGCCGTGGGGTTAGTTCTGCTCTGGGGTTCACATCATCAATAAAAATTGATTCTCTTCTCTCAGCAACTACTACATGCTTTGACTCCTCAACTGGGCCGGGACTCCATCCCAGCCCACCCTACTCCTTCAAGTTGGGATTTTGTCTGTCTTGAGCTTGAACAGGCCTTGTGCATACTGTTGACATTGCTGTTAGCTTAACACATGTAACTGCCCTGTTGTGTCTAGAAAACAGTGTTTCCCAGAAGCTGGCCACCACAGTGCTCCTGCAATTTTCTGCTCCCTCCTCTGTGAATCTTTCTAGCCTTGAGGAAAGGCTGTGACACGTACAAAACAACGTTTAATAACTGGCATCTCAAGATGAGTAGTAAGACTCTTCCCTTTCCATTGCAAAATGGGTAAAATCTGCACATTAGATTTCTCAAATTTTTCTTGTTCCTTTTCTATGAGCTCCATCTAAAGCAAGTCATACTTTGATAATAATGAATATAAAAATATTCCCTACAGATTTTTCTATGCACAGATAGAAAAGACACATTACATCTCTAAAATTTTGAATAATGAGCTGTTAAATAGAAATCTCATATTTTTTCTGCTGTAGTGAGCAGAAGTAAAAATCCACCCTGAGATACTTTGGATATCGCAGGTAGGGGGCTTCAAGTCATCACCATGGAGTAATCAACACCTTGCCTGGTTGTTATAAGGTTCCTAAAGGGCTGTGCTGCGTAACACTACAGCAATTACCATTTCTGAACTCAAAGTAAAAAAAAAACTAGAGAGAAATAACAGAAGGGATTCTAACAATTCAGAAACCCAGAAATTAAACAACATGCTCCAGAATGCCAGGTGTCAAAGAAGAAATGGAAAACAGGATAAAGAAGAAGCTAAAAACAGGTAAAATGGAAACGAACATACCAAAGAACAGGAATCAGTGGGTGCCAAGAAGTCTATAGCATAACCTCCTATGTTAGCACCAAAGGGAGCATTCCACCACGAAGCTTCACTTTGTGCCCCGAGGAACTCTAAAGACAATGAAGCCCAAACTCAGCGTTCACTAGGAGATCAGAAGTGAGAGGTGATAGATAAACAATAGAAATAATGCAAAGAACTGACAACATAAAAATAAAGCTGGCAAACCTTTGGCAACAAATGCTGCAAACCAATAAAGCAAAACGAAAGAAAGTAAAACATTACAGTGCATGCCGTGGATGTGCAAATGATTATAAGAGAATGCTATAAGCAAGGACTAGCCACTGACTGAGATAACCCAGAGCAAGAGATGCTCTCCTAGAGAAGCACAGTCCACCAGAGCAAATCAGCAAGCAGTCTGTGATGGCTTGTATATGCTCGGCCCAGGGAGTGGCACTATTAGGGGGTGTGGCCCTGTGGGAGTAGGTGTGTCACTGTGGGCATAAGACCCTCATCCTAGTGGCCTAGAAGTCAGTCTTTCATTAGCAGCCTTCAGATGAAGATGTAGAACTCTCAGCTCTGCCTGCACCATGCCTGCCTAGATGCCTTGATGATAATGGACTGAACCTCTGAACCTGTAGGTCAGCCCCAATTAAATGTTCTCCTTATAAGAGTTGCCTCGGTCATGGTGTCTGTTCACAGCAGTAAAACCCTAACTAAGACACAGTCTGTACAGAACAAGATTAAGTAAAGGACTGAGTCACTAGTCAGAGACACTTAGTACAGATGGAGCACATGACGTCACAAGGGAATGACACCAAGTCATTAAGAGGGTTGTAGTCACCCCTTCCCAGACACTCTGAATATTTAGAAGAAGGAAAAACTTCTCAGTTCAATTCATAAAATAGCGTTACTGGATAACAAGGTTAGACTGACTGACTGACGAATGAATGAATGAATGAATGAATGTTACAGAAAATATTCCCAATAAACATAGGTATAATTCTTAGCAAATTGACAGCATACAGAAAGCTTGCACACCAAAACAAGTACAAGTTACTCATAGAATGCAAAGAGAGGCAAGCAATAACAGGTCAATCAATATAATACAATACTTTATAAAAATGAAGGGATAGAATCATGGCTACCTCAGTAGGTATGAAATATCTTTTGAAAAAAATTCAGCACCCTTTCATATTAAAATAACAAACAAACAAACAAAAACAGGTTTGGAGTTATATAATACTTAAATATGAGGCCACATTCTGTGACATTTCTGTGTGAGCATTCCTAGGATGGATGGCACACACAGTTCTATAGCTGGACCATCCGTGACAAACTGATGTATGTGCATATGTTAAGAATGTACATCGACAGAATTAACTGATATTGACACACTCATAGTGTGTGTGTATGATGGTTTGTATATTCTTGGCCCAGGGAATGGGTTAGTTGGATTACAGACTATAAACCTTCACAATAAATTCCCTCAATATAAGAGGCATTGCATATGTTCTATGACTCTAGAGCACCCTGACTAATACAATCAGTAAAGAAATTAGGACTATAACTCCCTCAATAAAGACTCAACAGGGACAAAAATACCTAAAATTAGATTTAACCAAAGAAATATCTTTACACTAAAAAACTGAAGACGCAAATGAATGGAAAGATATTTTGTATCTATGCATCAATCAAACAGTTAAAATGGTCATATACCACCCAAATGTCTCTACTCATTCCAAGTAATCTCTATAAAGATTCTAATGGCACTGTTTTCACTAAAATAGAAAGACAGCTCGTGGTTCACATGAAACCATTAGAAAAACCAAGGAGCAAGAGGACTTTTGAAAAATATTTCCTGACTCCATATTATAATATAGAATTCATTTACATGAATTCAATTAATTTTTACTAACAAGATAATTTGTATATGAACATATCCATGGATATTCTTTAAAACACTGGACAGACTAGAAATAAATGCTCACAATTATAGTCAGCTAAGTTTTGAGGGTATTAGGAGGAATACACAATGGGGACATGGTAGTCTTTCCAATAAACACACAAGAAATGGATGCCCATGTGCAAAGGCTGAAACTGAACCCTGCCTGAAACCACAAAACATCTAAGAGGAAACAAGAAAAGGTCTTCAGTACTGGTTTTGGAAGTTATTTCCTAGATCTGACACCAGAAGCACAGAGAGAGTAAGATGACATCAACCTGGGGAAAAATGTGTAGCAGAGGGAACATCTGGAATAGAGCAGCAACCAATGAAATGGGAGATTACATCAGAAACCTACACATCTGCAAAGGGATCAATACATGGAACATAAGTAACTTAGAAGCACAGAATCAAATGAGGTACCAAGGAAAAGTCCCAAAGAGGCATCTCTCAGGAGAAGACACACAGATGCTCAGTAGGTGTAGTTTAGCCTTGGCGTGAGGGTTTGTGCCTAGTCTTACGGCATCTTGTTATTTTCAGTTGATATCCCTGGGAAGCCTACTCTTTTCCAAAGGGAAACAGAAGTGGATCTGGGGGAGAGGGGAGCTGGCAGGGGTGGAGGAACTGAGAGGAGTGGAGGGAGGGGAGACTAATCTTAAGGGAGAAGCAAGTGAGAACTATGGTGAGATATTGCTTCACACCTGATAGCTTGACCAGCATCAGCAAGACGACAGAGATACCAGCTGGCTGATGTGGAAAAAGCAACCCTGTGCACCCCCAACAGTAAGTCCCCCGGCACAATCCCCTAACATGTACTAGTCTTAAGAGCACTTTGTAAATGTTTTCCTGGCTTTGTTGTGTACTTCTGTTTTGACAAAGGGTATTGCTACGGATCTCAAGAAACAGTTACTGGTAACATTTTATGGCTCCAAGGGGAAATTAAAGGAGGTATTCTGCCTGATATTTAATTTTTAATAGTACAAAAGGAATAAAAATGGCAATCATTAAATATGCATGCCTACAGCTCAAAGAAAGGGCCCTAAAAATAAGTCTCAAGAGGACCCAGAAGAAGAGAAAGAAAGGGAAACAAAGCACATTAATGACTTATCCCACCGTTTCCAAAGCCATGCTAAATGTGACATACACAGATGCATGTGTCAATCACCAACAGTCAAACATGAGAGATAATGCCTATACGCACATGCGCATGGGATGCACAGGGCCCCTTTCTCCCACCACTGCTTACAAAATGGGCGTTACCACACTGATAACTGTATCTCAACCATTGCCAGTCTTTAAAAGAAAAATAAATGAATAAAGGTTAATTTAAAAAAATACTTTTATATGAACCTGCCGTGGTAGAAATGTGAACAGCACTGCATGTCTGCTGCCACTATATGTGGTTTATAGAATGCAGGGTGTGGGGTTCACCGCTTTACATAAATAACTTATACCACCCATACCACACCCTGCTATCATCATCTCCAATTTACCATTACAAAACTGAATCTTGAATCATAGAGCATTTAAATAAGCTAACGCACACTAACCACAACGAAAAGCCTTTGGAGGTCATATAGAATAAGAGAAGTCACCCAAGAAGGCCCCATCCCAGGCTGAGCCAGGATTCTGTCATAAGCTGTCCAGGGCACGGTCTCTCAGTGGGAGCATTTGTTTACCGCTTTCCTGTATTACATTTGTAGCCAGAAGCCATCTGCTTTTCTTTTTCATTGTGAGTACAGTACTGTGAAATCATTCCAAAGCTTAACTTTGAACAGTAAAACACAAAAGCCTGACAGGTTCTGATAGGAAACAGTTAAAAGCTAAGTCTTGTGGCCTTAAACATCAAACCCTGTGGAGGCAAGCCATCAGAGCAACATCCTTGGGTTCTTGTTTAATCAATGGTTGAGATCAAAGATATTTACTGTGAACCGCCGGCTTTAGGGAGCTTCCGTTTCCCTCTTTAAGGAGTATGCAATTAAGCAATTATCTGGATTATTCTCCATCCAGACTGCACCCAGTGCCAGCATGACATACTGGCTCATCAATGCTATCCTCTCTGGTTTCTGGCATCCATTCAAACGGAAAGACCTCATACATAATTATCAGCTTGAGTGGTTAGTTTTATCACTTTCACAACTTCAAATTTAGTTTCTGTCCTTTCCGCCAAGTTAACAGTAGCAGTGTTTTGTTTCTTTTACATTGTTTTACTTTGTAAAATAAAATACAATTGTATTGATTCCCCTGTCAGTTTCCTCCCTCGACTTCCCATGAACCTACCTGTTGTCCCCTCCAAAACCCATAGCTTCTTTTTCTTTGACTGTAACCTGCTGCTCATTCCTTATTATGTTACTTGTATAGATAGGATCTCAGGGCTGACCAGTTGCTACTGGATAACCAATGAGGTAGCTTTACCCTGGGGGAGACAATGTATCCCTCTCGGAGCATTTCCCAGTTGCCTCTAGTTCTTCCTCCAGGGCTGGAGACCCACCACATTCCTTTCCGTGGTAGAATGTTGTTGGTGTCGTCCTTGTTTAGGTCTTGAGTAGGCGGCCATCTTGTTGAGATTTTATTGGATGAAGCTCCCCTATAACATCTAGGAGACACAATTTTACAGCAGTTGTCCTGGTCCTTCAGCTTTTACACTCTTTTGGTCCCATCTCCTGAGATGTTTCCTAGGTCTTAGGGACAGGGTTGTATTGTGGTTGTATCCGTTGGGGTTGGTACCATGCAATCGCTTGCATTCCTTGATGAAGGAGGAGAGCCACACTTATCTCCAGGTATAAAGAGAAATACTTATAATACACATAGGATTTATGCTGCCTTAGTGAAGTGGTGGTTATGGGTTTTTCTCCAACATCCACAACCTCATTAGCCCCAAGTAGTTGGCTAGGTCCCAATACCAGCATCATGATTTCCCTCTTGTTGACGAGACCTTAAGTCTAATTATGCTTGCTGCTACTGCATGCTTAGGGTTATCATGGCATGCTGGTTATCATAGTGATTTGGGATTATTGGTTGCGTCCCTCCATTGGGAGTTTGTGGGGTACCGTACCTTCTGTTACCATAAATGCTAGTCCTCAAAAAGGAGGCTTTTAGGTCAGATCCAACTCTGATCCTCCCAATCCTGTGTCTGCATGGTGGCTTCAGCAATAGCGACTAACTTTCCGTCTCTGGGAGGCGACCAAGAGCATCTGCAAACTCCTGTAATGTGGGAGTCTCCCAAACTCCCCTGATCAACAACTCAAAAGGGACTTCTCATGTCTGCTGTTGGTTTTCTGTCACTCTATGACTCTTGGGCAGACCATTGTCAGCCCTACTGAGAAAATTTCATTTAAACTATATGTGTGTGTGTATGCTTATATACGATATGTATGTATCATATATAAATTTTAGGTAAGTAAATAATAGATTCCTGATAGTTTTTTTTCAGATACCCTTTCTGTTATTTTATGAGTTGGAATGCAGGACCAAGAAGGTTTGAAGGGGCTTTCCTAGTCCAGTGGTCCCCATTCTAGTGTAGGGGGACCATAGTATAGATTTTTAAAGAAAGGTCAATTCACTTGTGCTTGTGGGGGCATTCAAGAAGATGATTCCAGGAGGCTATGGCATTTGTTTGTGTCTCATAATCTGCTAGAGGCAAGAAATAAGAGTTTGTATCTAGGGGCTGGAGAGATGGCTGAGCAGTTAAGAGTGCTCATTTCCTTTGTAGGGGACCTAGGCTTTAGTACTTATATGGCTGCCTACAACAATTTGTAACTCAGTGTATGTAACATACATACTTGTAATTTGTAACTGAGTGTATGTAACATACATACACTCTGGCACAACAGTATGTGTATGTACATTCATTCATTCTCATTCTCTCTCTCTCTCTCTCTCTCTCTCTCTCTCTCCCCCCCCCTGTGCGCGCGCACACATGCGCACCACACACACACACACACACAAAACTAAGAATAAATAAATATTAAAAAAATAACAAGAACATAATTCGGATCTATGGACACTAGGACTTTTCAAGTCAAAATTGTTTCCTCATCAGCAAGACATCTTCAGAAAGTCTCATTAATTTAATACAACTAAATCTCCATGACAAGAAATATATTCATCTTGTAGCTTAGTCAAATGTCTATTATGTATGGTGTTTAGATACTATAATACACATAAATAATTCCATATTATCACGAAAAGATGGTGTTCTAAAATGTAACAAAATTTTAATGGTCCAAGTGTGCTGGTACCACTTGCTTTCCCCCCAATAAGCACCTTAAGGTAGAGTTATCAAGCAGCCACACAGCTGGAAATCAAGCAGATGTCAAGCGACAGAATTGAGTGTTGAGTTTGCACAATTCACAAAGGGCTAATTTTTATGCAGTTTTATTTTGATTGCACAAATAACAGGCATGTACAAGGTCACCTCAATAATATAAGTCGTAATAAAAAAATTGCCAACATTTGACCTAGCAATGTCAGGTGACCTAATATAATAAGTATACTTTAGTGTTTAACCACTATTAATATTCCAAATATGTAATATTTTAGTTTACACAGGAGTATTATGTTGCTTTCTAGTTATGTTGTATAACTCATATTCCCCTAAAAGACTTAAACCCAAATACTTCATTCTGAATGTTGGAATTCAACACAAATAATTCAGATTATATGTCATATCATTGAGAAACAAACTGTATACCCTATTTAAAGGAAAGGTTTAACTACCATCTCAATGAAGAATATATAGAGAGACATAGTTTCACATTTCAATGTGCTAATGCATAAAAAATGATATAGCAAAAGAATTGAAAAGCAATTAATACTATAAAGTCTATGTTTTTATCAAAAATTAAAATAAATCAAGACAGCCTACACAGCACAACTTTCCTTCATTTTTTTTTACTGTGCAACCAAGAGACAGATCAAACCTACAGCTCCCCTCTGAGCATGAAGTGCCCATCACAGATGGCCATGGGAGAATGCCAACTCTTTTCATTTGTTTTAATTATCAGTGTTGCCACTGCAGCTCCTTAAGAAAACCAATCGCCATTTGCTTGATCAAAGCATTCCCTTCTGAGTCAGGTGAGCTGGCTCACTGCTACAGTCCAGCTGATGGAGTCAGGGCCTCCCTTCAGAAAGAGCAACATCTGGGATCTTGCTTTGGAGACCAGGAGCACCCTGGGAGAACAGAGATAAACGCTTGCCGAGTGACCTCGTGAAAGAGTGCAGCTGCTCCATATGGCTTTCATTAAGTAAAGCTACTGCTGGTTATTGGCCACTCCGAACACATTCATTAAGATGAGATCCCTGAGAAGGGGGATGCAGTCAAGTCATCCTGTTTGTGGCTCTGTTGGGACCCAGAGCCTGTTCGGGAAATTATTAGATTCTAATGTTGTCTATTAAAGTATACACTGATGTATTATTTATCTTTATATCTCTCTATCACTGCATCAAGAAGTACCTGAGCCCGGGCAGGAGCTCAGAAGGCACTGAACAAATTGAAACAAAATAACACAGAAACACTTGTTTCCCAAAAGGCAGAAGTTACCTCACAGCGAATTGTGATGGATGTGAACGGTGCCCTGGCATCCCCATCTACATAAACAATGCTGACGGAAGTCTCTCAGAACCCACCATTAAAACCTGCACATTGGCCATTCAGCAAAAGAAGCAACGATCACAATAACCTAGCCATATTCCTTTGATTGGCTTGACGTCCTCTGATTATGCCTGGGCAGTGTTAGCTGTTTAATCAGAGACATCTGAAAGTCGCTCATGCCAATGTTCGGATGATTCCACTGAGTGGTATTGGCCAGACAGAACCATTACCTCCTTTATAGCCCATATTTTAAGTATAAAATATAAACTATTTAACAGACTGATTAGTAACCATCCACGTGTTGCTAGTACTGAAGGCGTATACTCAGGGATTTAAGCTGGGTAGGAAATGATTGCCCTTTATTCTTCAGCAGATGAGATACAACCCTAAACCATGGTGCTATCCCCAGGGTTTACAGAGAAGAGAATGAAGCCTGTGCAATGTAACATTAACTTAGATGGGTCTAGGGATCTGACTCCGCACGGGGAGTAGGTTCACCAAACATGCACAAAGCCCAGAGTTTAGTCTACAGTCATCTATCAACCAAGCATGTTTGCGTATGCCTGTCATGCCACACGTCAGAAGGTAGGAGAGTGAGGAGCAGGAGTTCATGGTCATCCTCAAGTATAAAGCAAGTTCAAAGCCACTCTGTGCTTCATGGGATACTGGTGCTTCAGAAAAGCAAGCAGGTTAGAGGCGGCCAGTGAGCACGTTCATCCTGTGTGACCGGCAGTCAACTTTCCAGGCCCGCATCTCTTACTGCTGAGTGACCTATGCTGTGCACAGTAAATGATCCATCAAGTCAACAGAGAGAACAGTGAAACATTTGTACCCCCAGATATAAAATATCATAAGTTCAGAAATAGAAGCCAGGTGACACATAGAGCTATAGTTATTAATGACGGACAATGCCAAAAAAGACTTCAGTATTGTTTAATTAAAATAAAACGACATCGCTAGTACTCTAGACATAGTTTTCACTTTTAAAAACGGGGACTGGGAAGTTTACACTAAGCACAGTAAACTAAATTTTTTGTTAACTTGGCTTTAAAAGGGAAAACCAAAAGACAAAGTCAGGGTGCTGTTAAGTGGAGACAACAGAAGAAAGACCACCCCTCATTTGCTTAAAGATTGGATAACTTTCTATATAGGGTTAAAGAGGAATTTCTCCTAATACTTTGTGGTTGTATAAAACTAAGGTGTGTGTGATTGAGTCAAAACCAATGACTGCAGTGGGTTTTCAATTTCATCTCAAACATCTCTTCAAGAAGAAATATTTGTGACAGATTTTCTACCAAAAAAGTGATTTTCGTAGTTTCTCTTTAGTACCCCTAGCATACAAAAACTTTCTTATGACCATAGGCATATGATGTAATGACTAGGAAGGGACTACAAATAGTAAATTTCTTTTCTTATAAAAGACTAAGCCGGGCATGGTGGCACACGCCTTTAATCTCAGTACTCGGGAGGCAGAAGCAGGTGGATTTATGAGTTCGAGGCCAGCCAGTCTACAAAGTGAGTTACAGGACAGCCAGGGCTATACAGAGAAACCCTGTCTCAGAAAAAAACAAAAAAACAAAACAAACAAACAAACAAAAACACTAAATATACAACAGGAGCCTGCAGAGCTCATCAGGGATCGAATGCTACAGGTTCATGCTCCTGACCCCCCAGACCATCCCATGGCTGCTGCTGTACAGAGGAAACACTGAAAATTCAAAATACAACTTCTACAGACTGTTTCCCACCTTGACTCTATGATCTGATGTAGAATAATCAGAACTTGAGCCATCAGAGGTCAGAGACTATCTATGCTGTAGAAAGCAGGGGTAGAATCTGAAACATTATCAGGTGGCTCCAAACCCCACAAACAAAACAGAGGTTTTATGGCATAAAGACCAAGGATGGAGTAATCTTGAATAGGTCTTTCTTAAACATAAGACTGCTTCAAAAATGGCGAATTTGCTATCTTACTTGCTGTTCTACTGCTATGAAAGAACACCATGACCAAGGCAACGCTTACAAAAGAAAGCATTTAATTAGCGGCTTGTTTCCAGTTTTAGACGGTTAGTACATTATCATTATGATAGAAGGCAGATGGGCATGACCCTGGAGTAGCAGCTGAGAGCTTTACATAGTGATCCACAGATAGCAGGCAGAGGAAAAGACAGGCAGGGGAAGAGACAGCAGAGGAAGAGACGACAGACTTTTGAAACCTTAAAGCCTACCCCCACATACCTCTTCCAGCAGGGGCACATGTACTCTAAGAAGGCCATCCCTCCTAAACATTCTTAAACAAAACTGGGTCTAAGCATACAAATACAGGCGACATTCTCGCTCAAACCATCACGTTTGGACAAAAATCAGGTTGTGTGTGCTTGTGCGTGTGTGCATGTGCGTGTGTGCATGTGCGTGTGCGCATGTGTGCGTGTGTGTGTGTGTGTGTGTGTGTGTGTGTGTGTAGGCATAATTTGGGATATTGTTCTCAGGATCTGTACTGATAAGAGGCAGGAGAATATTTGTATAATAAACTATAAAACAATCAGGCTGTAGCTGGCTTAAGCAGTGCTTCTCAGCCTTGCTAATGCTGCCGTCCTTTAATGCAGTTCCGCAAGTTGTCCTGACCCCACCACAAAATTATTTTTGTTGCTACTTTATAGCTATAATTTGCTACTGTTATGAATCACAATGTAAATTTCTGTGTTTTCTGATGGTTTGGGGTTATCCCTATGAAAGAGTCATTCAGTTCTCAAAGGGTTTGCAACCACCAGGTTGAGAACCACTGGGCTAAAGAGTGGAATTTTACTGATGTTTACCCAAATATTGGAGGCAAAGAACTTTATACTTCTACTTTTCATTGTATTCCTGAATTTAAAATGAATGTTCCAAGTCCTCCCACTTTAAAGGAATGGATTTCTCAGAAAAAAAAAAAATAGAACTTGATTGTAATGTGATCGTTACCTTATGAAGGGGAGATGATTGGCAAGCTCAGATCAGCACCAAAACCTACCTGCACTTTCTAACATAATTAGAAAAGGGCTCAACGTAATTAGTAAGATGTAGCTGTTATGCGCCTGACTGTAATAAGAAATAACAGAAGGTCTCAAGGAGGTGCTAGAATTATGCTGTTCCCAGAAGAGGAAACTTTATGAAATAAAAGATGATATCAGATAGGAAGAGGAAATCAATAGGAATTACAGTGTTATATTGTAAATACACAGGTCTACCTAGATTCAAAAGCCAGGAGTATTGACTACATAGAAGAGCAGAACCAAGTTGGGTATTTATGAGTGAGAATGTATAGAAGATGGCTTTAAAAGTTGCCAAACAAGGTTTATCTGATGCCGTGGAGAATAATTCCTGATAATTGCTGTAGAAGTGGTAAAATCCCACTCAAAAATAATTGCTTTTCATGAAGAATTCACTCCAGGAGTCAAGAGAGAATTCAGACTGAGAAAGGATAGAAAACAAAATACTGTAACCATACACAAGTGAGATGCCTGCCTGTGGATTCTAATGATGCAAAGAACAAATTCGTCTTGAAAAGAAGGTAGGTGTAACTTAATGCTCAACCTAGACATCACAGCACAGAGCATTGAAGAAGGCTAACATTGTGAAGGGATTCAGTAGAACAGTAGCTCCAGAAACAGACATCGCCTGCAAAGGGTTTCTCAGTCCTTCACACAGGGACAGAGCTCCGTTAACTGTCATGTTTTTCCCCTATACACTTCCTTCTTGAATCTGAGTAAAACCTATGAGCTAAGATAATTTTCCTTTGATTGTGTCATATATAGCAAAGAATTTCTGTATATTAATTAAGATCATTAATACCTTAATCTTGTATTAGCCAAAAGGGGGATAACATGAGTTCGCCTCACCCAATCACATAAGCCCTTTAAAAGGACAGTTTATCCATCTGTAGCTGCAGACACAACTAAACACGGGGGGGGGGGACTTTCTATCTCTGCTGCAGAAAGGAAGAGATGGAGACCTACCTATGAGAACACCTCTGAACCCACAGAAGGACTTACAGACAGGCTGCAAGAAATCACGGGCCTCAGCTTAAAACCTAAGTTACTGGAATCTACTTCACCAAAATTAGTTTTGTAAGGGTCATGGTTTGAATATGCTCAGCCCAGGTAGTGGCACTATTTGGAGGTGTAGCCTTCTTGGAGTAGGTGTGTCACTGTGGGTGTGGGCTTTAAGACCTTCATCCTAGCTGCCTGGAAGTCAGTCTTCCACTAGTAGCCTTCAGGTGAAGATGTAGAACTCTCAGCTCTGCCTGCACTGTGCCTGCCTGGATGCTGCCATGCTCCCACCTTGATGATAATGGGCTGAACCTCTGAACCTGTAAGCCAGCTTCAATTAAATGTTGTCCTTGCAAGACTTGCTTTGGTCATGGTGTCTGTTCACAGGAATAAAACCCTAACTGAGACAGTAAGAAACCTAAATTTTCTGCCAAAGATACATGCAATCTGTATTGTAAATCTGGCCTGAACAGATTTTTTAAAAAATGAAGTTTCTTGTAATTTGTTAATAATACAACTCCAGATATTTAGGATTGCTGAGATCCTAAAGTGATTGCTTATTCAAAGTATTTCTAAGACCAAAAATAGAAAAGTCATGTTTAGCTCTTATATTTAGGATAATTAAAATCACCTAAAAAGAATGGCCCATCTGTGTTAAAACCTAAGCCCAGGATTTTGTGGAATATTTAGTCACAGGAAATTCTGATTAAAATAGAAAACAAGAATTAGCTCTGACCAAAAAAAAACCTACTTTTTTCCAAATATATAATGAATTGTACGGAAGGAGTCGTTACCTATGTCTTAAATTTTAACAAGAAAGGCTATTGGCTTCCAGTGCTTCCAGACATGTTAAATTACTACCTAAAATTGATATGCAATCCCTTCTATTTACTCCATCCACCAGAGCCTCAGATTATCATCCAGAATCAAATTCTTGAGAAAAACTGTTCATATGTTGAGAGAGCAAACTCTGTGAAAATAAAGAATCCAGGTGCTAGCTGTGACTGGTGTCAATAATTTTGAAACCAAATTGATGTTAATTTTAGTTTAGTTTTCAATAAAATGATATATTAATTTTATGTCATGTAATGGTTGCTGTAGGTATACATTGTAGAATATATAAGGAGAGATACATATCACATGCAGGTCTCCTGACATACTATGTTGAAGAGACTATGCTTAAAACACGGTCTTCGAATAGTCTAGATCTTGCAGTTAGCAGCAGGAACTGGCTTATGAGATGTCCTCTGGCAGCCAGCACAGGGAGGACTCTTCCTAAATTGTTTGGCTGTCAGAAATCAAGATGGACGAGTACTGACAGAGAGTGATAGAGAGAGTGACAGAGTGGGCGGTAGTCGGTTCCGACACTTTGCCACTAAGTGACATGTCCAGAGTATATAGAGAATAAAAGTCCCAGTTAGGTTCTGTCCTCCTTGGTGTTCTTAGGCTTTTACGTGTGACCCTAAAAGCGACACCACACTTCTACCTCTTATGAGTCATTTCTCAGCATCAGCTGTGACTGGACCTTCGTGAGGCCAGTGATGATTTGTGAGCTCCTAAATGCATACGCTTGTTGGGGGATCCATACCATTTGAACCTGTTCTACCAACACTCTTTCTGTACTACTGATTCTTAGTAAAAATTCGAGCCCAGTGAGTTAAAATGAAATAGCTCAAATAAGTATTCTGTGGTACATTTACATCCCAATTTCTATGATATAAAGCTAAAATTAAAAATCCTTTTACCTCATGGCGGCCCACTGGGTCGGCATTAATGAAGATCGGAGAAGGGAAGTTAATTTCTAATCGGATGAAAACCCAAGTAAGGTCAGGAGTGAGATGAAGATTTTGATGTATGTTGGGGAGATTAGATTTGGGCATATAGGAAAGAAAGAGGACCAAGCAAACCTAGGCACTGACACATGGACCCAGAAAGGCAGCCTTTATCCCGGCCATGGAAGCATAAAGAGAGTGTGGCGCTGTGTACTCTGTGCCTCTCCGTGAATCTGGGAGAGCCGCTGATGAGCCTAGCCCATGTCCATCTGATCCTCCCCTGAGCTGAGCCAAGCCCGGTTCTGAACCCATCTGACCCGCCCCCTGCCTACATTGTTTTCGAACTCGAAAAGATTTAACGCCATCACCGTAATTGGATTGCCCGGCATATCTGATTCTTCAGTGAGCTGAATTAAAAGGTACAACATAAATTTAAAAATCATTAAAAGATTTACAGATGTTCCACAGAATCGATAGACAAAACGGAAAGCAATTACAACTCCAGGGCCAGAACGCACAATTAACTGGAACGGTATAAAAATGATATCACTGGGAGACGGTTGAAGGATGGAGAGAGACAAAGACTTGGAGGGTCATGAGGCCACTGCTAAAAGAGATTAAACTTAACCCCAAAGAGAGACTGGAGGCCCCACGGATTGGGAAGGTCTGGTAGAGCATGTGTGTGTGTGTGTGTGTGTGTGTGTGTGTGTGTGTGTGTGTGTGTGTGTAGAGTGGGAAATCCTCTTGGAGATGGGGAAGTGGGGAGGGGGAGTGAGATGAGAACCAGTCAGAGGGCAGACTGGGAGGGGGATAATGACTGGACTGTAAAAAAAATAATTAAAGAAATATAAAATTTATTAAACATATAAAGTTGAGAAAAGTTATACAATAATAAAAGTAAATAAATAAATAAATAGGAATCATGGTGTATAGTCTCAAGGAACATTAAGAATAGCATAGAAAGTAAGTCTATATCTTTAAGAATTTCATGAGCAACTACTGACTAATGTTGAGAACAGCTACAGATTGAATTACCCAAGGATTGTAAAAGTGACAAGAGCCCGGTACTGGGAGAGATCTGAGTGGTTGTTCCACACAGTAGCATTGGAGAAGAGGAATTTGCATTTAAATTTATGCTTTTTGATCATACTTTGGTTTTCTTCCTACTCCAGATACATGCGTTTTCGTAAAGGAGGAAACTACAACCGCACCGCAAAGACTTCCTAGCTTAAATGTCAGACAGTCTACCAAGGACAAAACCTGACTATGCCTCTATACTTCCTTACAATCAATGCTAATCTGTAAACTGGAATAAGCTGTTATTTCATTTGACAAAGATGACATTGTGAAGAAAGAAAAATGATGCTTCAATATCAATACAAGATCTTCCCCATACTTACTGTGCTTCAAGGAATTTTGGTGTTGAATCCAATCAAGTGTCAAAACATGAATACAGGGAGAAGAGAGTGAAAACAGGCCCGTTCCTTCAATCTCCACCCTGTTCCTAAAGGCTCACCTTGTCATTTCACACACACACACACACACACACACACACACACACACACACACACACACACATCCCTGCTTTAGTCCTTTCTGAGACGTCTCTACAGAGAGAGTCCTATCAATTTGAACTAATGAGAAAACCTGGCAGCTGTACATACTGATGAGGCATGGTGCACTCTGAACTGAGTGATGGATTTTTAAATTGTGAAGACAACTTGGGAAAACTGACCAGTATAATGTGGGAAAATGGAAGATGCACACCTGCTAGGAGCTCCTTCCAGGTAGAATCCACATAGAAATTCCTATGTGTGTGTGTACACAGGAATATTCCCAGCCTCTACCACCCCAGCAGTGTAAACATCTAGAAACAATGATATAATGTGTAATGTGTGTGTGTGTGTGTGTGTGTGTAGTGTGTAGTATTAATTTAAAGAGACACAGAAATAAAAACAAATAACCCACAGGTACATCAACAATGTCCATGCATCTGAAAAATAAAATTTTGAATGAATAAAGCAAGAAATAAAATTATATATATGCATAAAATCCAGTAATCTATGCTATTGCACTAGCTAGTTTTTTTGTTTGTTTGTTTGTTTTGTTTTGTTTTTGGCAACTTGATGCAAGCTACAGAGATTTGGGAAGAGGGAACATCAGTTGAGAAAATGCCTCCACTAGATTGGCCTATAAGGAACCTTGAGGTGCATTTTCTTAATTAGTGATCGATGTGAGAAGTCCCAGACCATTATGGACGGTGCCACCCTAGGCTGCTGTCTCTGGATGCCATAAGAAAGCAGGCTGAGCAAGCCAGTAAGCAAGGCGCCTCTACAGCCTCTTCTTCAGCTCCTGCCTCCACATTTCTGCCCTGCTTGAGCCCCTGACCTGATGAGCCTCAGTGATGGATGTAACCTAAGTGTTGCGACATGAAATATATTCCCTTCTCTCCACGTTGCTTTTGGTCCTTACATTTTATCACAGGAATAGAAATCCTAACTAAGATAACTGTGTTTTATGTGTGTGTGTGTGTGTGTGTGTGTGTGTGTGTGTGGTCAAATTCTAAAGAATGCCAAGTAAATCATTATTACAAAGGACAAATACATTTATTAAAGGAGAAAAAAATTAATTTAAGTTAAACTTTTTTAAAAAAAATGTAATTATACTGAAGAAAAGTGGCAGACATGTGAATATCTATAATTGTGTGTTTCCTGACATGAGTTTGGAATCCGTGATACATGAGTCTGGAGTACTTAATAGCTATTATTTAAATGTCTTTGTCTGTTCCTGTCCATATGTCTGCCTGTCTGTCTTTCTTCCCATACATTATATAGACAATTAAAATTATACATATATATGTATAAAATCCATACTTTTAATGGTCTTTTTCTATACATTACGTGTAATTGATTTTTCCATGTATATATCTCTCAGAATTATGAAAATATTCAGCTTCCTTGACATAAGATGTCTGGACAGGGAATAATCTGTATCCTCTGGGACCTGATTGATAAATAAATCCAAAGATAAAGGTAATGTTTATGGAAACCAAGAAAGCATCAGATGAAACTTAACTTGTCTTAATAAAGCTCCCTGATGGTATCAAACAGAAGGCTAATTTGTTGGAAGTTTTTGGTTATAAGTTATTTGTTACTAAGCTAGGTCAATGACAATTTTCTGCGGGTATGTGTGCGTTCTGATCACTGTTACCCCAACCGTCTTTTCTGCTCTTCCACCTTTATAAACCCCCACAAATGCCTTCTTCCCCTCAGCTCTTCTGGATCTATTTTGTGTGAGTTTAAATTTTAAAATGATAAAAAAAAAGAATGCTCCAATTGATTGATAGTAGAAAGAATTAATACTCTCACTTAGGTGTTAATGTATCAAGATATAGAAAAGACCTTCAGGAAGAAAATGATAAAACTATGCTAATAAAAACAAGACAGCTAAATAAATGGAAAACTTGCCAGGCTTGGACAGGAAAGTTCAATATTGCTAAGATGTGAGTTCTGACACAATTATCCATGGCTCCACACTCCATCAACATCCCCACAAATTGCCTTGTAAATATAAACCGATTCTAAAATCTTATAGGTTGTATAGATGGGGGTTTGCCACCATGCTCCGTGACAGAGGTCTGCTTACTGATGCCCTTCCATCGTGACCAAGTGACCTTTGGTTAAAGAATAGCAGAAATTCTGTTGAAGAAACGAAACTCAGAGACTGCCAGATTCCAGGAGAAAATGAACTCAGGTTCTGCATTTCACACCTCAGAGATTAGTACAAAATAAATCTTAACCATATGGTGTGAAAATATAGGTGATCTGAAGATGGCAAAGAATGAAAATATAGGTGATCGTGGTCTGGAAAGGTGAGGTAAAAGAAGCAAGGTAGAATCCATACAGGATGCATAGCTTCATTAACACTTCTCTTTAGGAAAAAAACAATTAATAATAATTAATTATTATTATTCCAGTGCTTGGAAGTAATCCAAGCATTGGTTCTTAAGTTATAATTTTAATTGTTAACGTCTATGGAAATCACTTTTAATAAGCTTAAAAAATGTATTAAAGCAACAAAAAGGGAATTTAGCTTGTACATTACAAAAAGATAACCTATTAGACAAAAAGAAGAGAGTAATGGGAAAATATAGCTGAATCTACTGTGTAATAAAGATGATGATGATGGTGATGATGATGATGGTGGTAGTGGTGATGGTGATGATGATACATCTTCTGACCAAGAAAAGCCCTGAACACACTGGTTTCACTTGTGATTTTTTTCCATCTTTTAGAAAGGAAATGACATCAGATATCAGTAAACTATCTAAAATATTTTACAAAATATAAAAAGGGGAGAAAATTATTCCATGATGCTGGTCTTACCAAAACCAAAGACTGATAAACACAGAATCTGCACAGAAAACTTCAGAGAGCATACCTTGTAATTTAAAAAAAAAAAAAAAAACAAAAAAACAAAACAGAATGAAAACTCATATAATAGTGGAGTAGCTCACTGTTCAATTGTAGAAAACAATGAGACGAGGTCATAGTATCAAGATTTCTGTTCCAATTAAAATTATCATTGTCTTTGTAATCATAGTCTTTGCAATCTGATCAATCAATGACATAGTTCAACAATTAATTTTTTTATGAAACAGAAACAAAAGAAAACTCATATAGTCAAGCTCTATGGGATACATGTCCAGAAGGAAGCCCTCAGCAGGTCATAGAGAGGCGCTCGGCTAGGTCCCCTGCAGTCTGTGCCACTGATGGACAAATGGATACATGTATAATGGATGACGATACTATGTAACACTTAACAACTTAGGAAGGAAAGTATCTCTTGTAACCTGTACTTTCTGTTCAAAAGCAACTGGTGGCAGGTGGGAGCAAAGCTTTGAAGGAGATGGTGGGTGTGTGGCAAGGCTGTCAGGGTTGGCTTCTTTCAGGTGTGCACTGGCCTCCCGACTATCAGCCCTGTTCATTAAATATGGTCAGCAAATGTGCACCAAGTACACCCTCCTAAAGTTCTTTTGAGAGTGGAGCAGAGCCTAATGTAGTGGTACTCAACTGTAATCCCAGCATTGGGGAGGCCGGGGCAGGAGGATTCCAGGTGGGAGGGAACTGGACCCACAGAGGAAGTCTGAGGCCACCATAGACAATATATTTATTGAGAACCTGTCTCAAAATAAAGGCCAGTCAATTGAATTTGTATACCTTGGCAGTGAACAATCTGAAGATGCAATTAAGAAAGATGTCATGGTTGCTTCAAAGAGAACAAAACATTTAGTAATAAGTTTAACAAAAGTTACAAGACCTTAAAGCTTAAAATAATTAAATTTTAAAAAGACCTTAAATAAACAAAAAGATATTCCATGTTGATAGATTAAAAGAATTAATGGTTAAGGTAGAAATATTTCCAAAATTGATACATTTACTTAGTATATAGTCTTTATTCAAATGATAGCTGCCTTATTAGAAGAAACTGACAAGTGCTTCTCAAAATTAATGTGGAAATTGAAGGGATACTAGGCATAAGGGTAGATATATAAATATATATGCATTTATGTATATATACATTTATGCATACATACATTTATGCATACATAAATAAATATATAGGTATGTATACCTATGTATTTATATACAGATCTATATCATATATACATATATATCTATACAGCAAATCCATATAAAATATGTGCATTTATATTATATATATGCCACATATACACGCATATATATGGATTTGGTAAATGGATTTGAAAAACTAGAAACCAACCAACCTGTTGTTGGCCCACTGACTTCTGGGAAAGAGCCAACATCACTTAATGGGGAAAGAACAATGTTTTCATGAATCAAGTTAGTACAATTTTAAAAGACAACCAAAGCAATGGAATCACAAATGACCTCATAGTGTGTGTGTGTGTGTGTGTGTGTGTGTGTGTGTATGTGCGTGTGTAGTGATTAATTCAAAATTAATCAAAGATCTAAACAAAAAGGCTGATATTTTAAAACTCTTAGAAGAAATGCTCAGAAAAGAACCCGCCACCTTGAATTCAGCAGCTACTTCTTAGAAGCGATATACAGAGAGTGAAAATATAGATATATTGGATTGCATCTAAATTAAAATTTTGTGCTTCAAAAGATACCCTTATGTGTCTGTGCTTCAAAGTACAGCTAGGGAAAATGAGATTAGAACTTACAAGGTGGGAGAAAACATTTGCCAATCTTTGTCAAATGAGAGTTTCAGTATGCAGAAAACAGAAAGAATTCTTATAAGTCAAAAGAGAGAGAGAGAGAGAGAGAGAGAGAGAGAGAGAGAGAGAGAGAGAGAGAGAGAGAGAGAGAAAGAAGCAATTCAATTTTAAATTGGGTTTTTGTTAAATCCAATTTTAAAATGGGGAAGAATTTTAATGTCACAGCAAGTGGTGTTTGCAAATAGCCAGCAGGTAAGTGGAAAGGTGTGTGGTGGTATTAGTCATAAATGAAATGTAAATCAAAACCATCAGGGGAGGGAACATCCCAGTCAGGAGGAATCTTACATAAAAGCCTCCAGACAGGGATTACTGTGGGATGTGAAGGAAGTAAAAGTTTCACATTGCTGGCAGGGATGTCAAAGGAATGCCACTGCCACTAGCAACAAAGATTAAAAAAAAAATGTACCTTCACCCAAACCCCTTTCCTAGGTTAGATGGGTTCCTGGGTTAAGTAGAACTTTATGGGGTCAGCCAGAAAGAAACACAGAAGGGGCAAACACTCAGTATCTTGAGTCTCTCTCATCTCCTCTAGAATGTGCAGAACAAGCTGATACGGAGTGGGAAACCAGCCTCCAGAGCACCCATTCTGGACTCAAAACACAGCATGCTCGGTTCTACCGTAGGATCTTAGAAACTATCTGGAACAGCTTGATGCAGCTCTGAGCTCTCTCAGTCCCTCTGAAGGTGACAGCCAGCTGTAGGCAAAGGGAGTTCTCTGTTCCATGCTGATTTTCTGGTCCACATTTTACAGTGTCATTAAAGGAGACTTTAACCACGGTCCCTCAGTACTCTGTACTGCAATGTTTGGCGAAGAGGGAGGCTTCTATAATGTTGTGTTCTCATTCTCTGTACATCTTTCCTTCTCAGCTCAGCAACACATGCAAGCACAAAAAATATGGTTTATACCTAGTATACATCAACAGAGTAAAAAGCTTTAAGTGATTCATTATAATTTAAAGGTTTTATTAATTTAGTGTGTTTACAATTACAAATATAATATATGCCATGGTGTGTGTCCACACATGTGTGGCTGTATGTGTGTGTATGTATGTGTGTGTATTATGTGTATATATGCATGTATGTGTATGTATATATGTTTGTGAGTGTGCATGTGTGTGTGTGTGTTCATGTGTGAAGAAGGTCAGAGGACAACTTGTGTGGGACCCTGTGATAATTTGTATATGTTCGGCCCAGTGAGTAGCACTATTAGAAGGTATGGCCCTGTTTGAGTAGGTGTGGCCTTGTTAGAGTAAGTGTGTCAGTATGGGCGTGGGCTTTAAGACCCTCATCCTAGCTGCCTGGAAGTCAGTAGTCTGCTAACATCTTTCAGATGAAGATGTAGAACTCTCAGCTCAGCCTGCACCATGCCTGCCTGGATGCTGTCATGCTCCCAACTTGATGATAATGGACTGAAGCTCTGAACCTGTAAGCCAGCCCCAATTAAATGTTGTCCTTTATAAGAGTTGCCTTGGTCATGGTGTCTGCTCACAGTAGTAAAACCCTAAGACAGAGCCCATCCATACTTTCATTCCATGTGGTCCTGAGGATTGAACTCAGGTCTTCAGACTTGTTAGCAATTGCTTTACGTGGTAACCCATTTCACTATCCCTCTGCTGATTAAACACACAAAAACAGCAATCTAATTCTATTGTTTACTTGCTATTGTTGTGAATATTTTGGGGGTTCCTTTTTTTTTCTTTTTCTTTTATTTATTTTCATTGTTGTTGTTGTTGTTTTGATTTTGTCAGCTTATGTCCTAAAAAGAACTAAGCCAACCAAACCTGTGCTCACTTTAACTCTTTTTAAAGATCTTGAACACTTTGCCTAATTGTAAGAAATGTATATGGTGCTGTTAGTGTATGTATTGTTTATATGTGCTTTTATTCTTATATTGTTTGCTGGATATCGAATTGCTTTGTAAGTGTTCGTGTAAGTTATCATTGGTAAGTCAAGTCCAACTTCTTTTCAGTTAGTAGTAGAACAAAAAGGTTTAAGGGGAAAAAATAAAAGCTTCAACTCCAACAGCCTTATTAGTTAAGCTTGGTTACTGTGTCAATATGCCAACTAAAGACACACAGTAGGAGACAAACAAGGAGATAGTTAAGGATGTGCTCACATTGAAGAGACTAAAAGAGCTGTTTCGGGATCCTAGATCTTTCATTTGGGAGTATTCACAGAGTAAAAATAATTAGGGCAGGGCATATAACCAGGCTATTGGGTCAAGATGTTGAATCATACTGGCCACTAGAGGCGCTGCAGGTGTGGCTGCTGTGCCACACCTGCCTCATGAGGTGGGAGAGAGAAAAAGGCTATACCCATGCTCCACGTTCTGACCTGTGAACATCTACGTGATTAGTAGCCTGATACTTCCTGGAAAAAGCAAGCCTGAGATGACAACCAATCCAGCACCAGGAGGTCCAAACGGAGAGCTAACCTGAGATGCCCACCAGGCTGGCACTGTGCAGGTCTGGATGGGCTCCCAAGGAGGGGGGCTAGGAGGAGACAAGATAAGTCCCACCTGGGGTTGCATGGCTCTGGCAGCGTGACACATGACTCCGCATGGGGGTCAAAGGGTGAGCCTGGGCAAGAAAGGAGCCCAAGAGGACTGCAACTCTTGCATCTTGGGGCCGGGACAGGGAGCTAGCCAGACATGACCACCATTCCCGCGCTTTGCAGAGGAAGTGAGTGTTGGAGAAACGGAAGAGAAAGAGAAACAGAATGATGTGGGCACAGTAGGGAGAGGCAGAACTGGAGACTCAAGGGTGGTGAGGAACAGCCTGATATGAGTAGCTGGGGATGCTACCTGGGACCACAGTGGAGTCCTGGCCTGTGGTGCCACCAGGGGCCTTGGCTGGGCACAGGGCAGTGCAGCAGCGTTTGTTACCACCAAAAGCCAGGTGGATGTCTTCAGTCTGGGCTGCAGCCTAGGGACATGTTGACTTCTGAGGGCTGTGCACAACTGGCCTCAGCCTTTAATTGGGCATTGTGGGAGAGCTGGCCCTGGAGGCATGAAAGCAGGAGAGCTGACCCTGCCCTTCACCACTTCCAGCACTCTAAAGAGTGGACCCTGCAGCTCATCTGGGCAGCACAGTAGAGCTGCCCCAGCTAGTGGAGGTACAGGTAAGCTGGCCCAGAGGGTATGATGCTGGAAACCTGGCCCTGCCACTCATCTGCTGGGAGGTGACATGGGAGAGGGAGAAATGGCCCCCTCTTTCCCCTTGCTCTCTACAGAAGGCAGGAGACCAGGCTCTGAGGTCATCAGAGTGTAAGGGCAGGCTCTGCCCTCAACTACTACAGAGAGTAGGGCCCTGCTTCTCATCTACTGCAGTACTTGGGGAAGCAGGCCCTGTATCTCCCATATGTAACATAGAGCTGGCCCTGGATATGGGGGTTGCAAGAGAGCTGGCCTGAGAGTGTGAGCTTGAGAGAGCCAGCTTTGCCTCTCTTCGGCTGTACAGCAGTGGGCCTTCTTCCCTTCCTGCATCCTTACCACCTATGGCAAGCTGGAATCATGAGAGTGGGATAACAGGCCCTGTCCATCACTGGTTACAACATGTGGGATAGTAGGCTCTGCATCTTACCTGGGCAACAAGGTAGTGCTGGCTCTAGATGTGGAGGGTGTGGGTGAGCTGGCCCCTAGGTTATAACAGGAGAAGAGCTGGCCCTGCCCCTCACCTGGTACAGCACTGGGAGAGTAAGCCCTGAACCTTCTTCCCTGGCAGCATAGTAGAGCTGGCTCTGATGATACCATGAGCATAGGAGACCTGACTCTGTCCCTTGCTAGCTCCGTTCCTTGTGGCATTGAATGGACCAGCCATATCAGGAAAGGAGAGCTTGCCCCAGTGCTGAGGGTGTGTAAGAACTGGCAGGCTGACCAGCTCAGATACCTCTCAGGCCCAGATTTAGGGCTTTAGTTGCTCCACCCATCATCTACCCTATTGACGAACTGCTGGAGGGCATGAAGGGACAAGTCCTACAGATCCAAAACTACAGGATCTCCATGACACAGGGCAACCACCGGATATCCAAGAGGAGACCCAGTGAGTATATTAATAGCATACCTGAAGCCAGAGGCCCTAATCCAACCAGATCAACAATTCACTGCAATAAACATTTGCCAGCAAAGAAGGGTGGACAAAGGGGAATGCTGTGGGACACGCTGTGACACACTACAGTTCTACAAGATCTTTTTTCTCTGTTGTGGGGGAGGTTACAAGGATGGGTGGAGGGCAGGTATGGAAGGAGAGGGAGATGAGTGGGCTTGTGGTATATGACATGAAATTCACAAAGAGCCAATGAAAAGTTCTTCACAAAGATTGAATCGTTGCAAAGTATTCCATCCTGACTCTATGAGATCATCCAAAAGAACCGCACTGCAGTTGGTTTTGGATATTTGCTATATTTTGGATGCAAGGCTCATTTCAAAGATTACAAAGATCTCTCTAAGATCTTACCTTACCCTATAATTAGTAAGCATGCAGTTAGATCAATAGGTAAAAAAAATGCCAAAAAATTTACCCTGCTTTGGTTGCCTAATGAACCCAATTGAAAGCAAATGCTTGTTAACAAAAGCATTCTAACACCTAATTATCCATTTACAACAACTACAAAAATGTTTCATTAAGTATTGATCTTCTCTTAGGAAAGTTAAGAAAAGTATTTCATTACAAAAATAAAGCTAGATTGGGTTTTTAAAATCTTTTCACTAAATAAGAAATTGAAACCAGGAATTAGACCGAAGCAAAAGTCAGATGTATTCACATAAGATCTGAGGCCTTAGCAGAGACGAATCCATCAATCCGTAACCTGCCCACCCCCATGCTTGCCTTAGCATGTTTGAAAAAAAAAGTCTTGATGTATTACTTTCTTCATCTGTCACTATAAAAACTTCATAAAACTGTTACCACACTGGAACATAGAATCTAGGGGTAATATAATTCTTTACTTGTGGTCTGTGATAATATTTGGCTTCAGAGTAAGCAGACTTGCTTCCTTTGAGGTAAAAAAGCCATTTCATGTGTTCACCTGCCTCTTGAGGTCTATTTCCAGCTATTTAGTTTCCAAAGAAATAAAAACGTATAGCCACAGATAAACGTTTGCATGAATGTTCATAGGAGCAATATTTGTTAGGTTTAAAAACAGAAATGATTCGGAAAAGAGGCTAAGCCTGTAGGGCAAGATGGTGGCATGTGCAGCACTGTGTTCCCTCTCGACTGCTGGCTCCTGCCCAAGTCTCAGGCAGTCCTGAAACAAGTTCAAAGTTCTTTTTCCAGGAGCCACCCAATGCCAAACCTGACTGGCTGAAAGTTGGGCTGATCTTGGGCACGGATTTCTGTGAATTTATCTCCTCAAAATACCCAAAGCATCCAAACTGATTTGGAGTATAAGAGACGAAACAGATTGGAATAAACAATGGCTATATTACTGTAGTCTTCATGTCATGATAGTGGTCTTCCCATCCTTTGAGTTGTGGATTGGGGAGGAGAGTTATATGTGAATATGTATCCAGTTAGGTCAATGTATGCATTTTACATCATTAAGAACATAAAAGTAATTAAGTTCTTCAAAAAAATAGGAACAACTCGAATATCAATCAACTAATGAAAGAAGGATTATAATACAATGTTTATTGTGAATACAAAAGGGTTGTTGAAAACTGTTCCCTACGGGGAAAATTTGAAGGCATCTGCTAAGTAAAAGGAAGCTAACCACGAAAAACCATGCAGTGTGTCTTATCACTAATGTAGCGTATATAGAATTGGCAAAGACACACAGAAAACACAGACTAGTGATGGCTGTCAGACCCTGTTGTGAATGGATATATTTCCTGAGCACTCTCTAGGATGATGATAATGTCTTAGAAAGTAGTAGAGACTGGGGTTTCCTGGTGTTAGAGATGTACTAAATGCTGACTAAGTACCATGTGCTTAAAAATAGTTCATTGTATGTTATAACAATTTCCCCTCAATGGGAGAATAAAGTTTTGGGGAAAACATCCCCACTTTCTGAATTTATTCATTGTCTCTATCTCCACTACACACACTGAATCTAAGCTACTCTTTCCTGTCCCTTACCTGGGTCACTGACACTCATACAAATGGAATAAGTGCTTAGATTTCTCCCCCCTATAACAAACACTCTATGAAGCAGCCAAAAGGACCTTTCAACTCAAAACAGGCCACCCTCCTTGTTTCCTTACTTGAAACAGAGCCCACTCTGCCTCAGCTCTACAGGACAAGATGGTAAGCCTTCTTTATGGTATACCTCTTGTTCCCTGCCCTCTGCCCTGCCCTTGATGATACTGAGCTGCACCCTGCTGAAGTGGAAGTTTCTGGATATGTCAGGCGATACAGACAAGTGGTGCTTTGCTAAGGCAAGACCCATAGGAAGACATGTGACTTTTGGAGAGAGTATAAATAGGACTCAATGGACAGTGCTGGGGAGCTTACATAGCTAGCGTTGCGATGCCTCTTTGGTCTTGCATCTCTGTTGATCTTCACTTACTTGAAAGAGGCCTAGCTGTTTCTGCTGGATCGCACCACCACTGCTGGCTGTGGATTCATGTCTGGTATCCTGACACTACTGAACTAGATTGCTGGTATCCTGACAACGGAGACTGGAATTGTCCCCAAAGAGCTACATCTAAACAGGTCCACATCTCCTTGTCCTATTTACTGTCTTTTCTCGCCTACCTTTGGACAGTGGGCTACAAGGGGGCCGAAGCATTTGAGAACCCTTATTAAAAGTAGGTTTTAAAGAAAATCTGAGCCTACACCCTACTGTGGGGACTTTGGGTTACCTGTCCCCCATCATTTCTGAGCTGTCTTGCTGTAGTACAGTGCTCAGTTTACACCTCAGTAATGAGGTCTCTAAACTTCCTTGTAAAAGAAAACCCATAAACACTCTTTCTCGGGACACCCCACAGCACATCTTGACAAGCTGTATTTACACGCCGATCCCCATCCCACCTCCCATCCCTAGAAGGCAGGTTTTATAGTTTCTAATCCCAGTTCTGTCACTTCCAAAATAACATATTTTATCTATACATAATTTGTAGGGTTGTGTGGTTTAAAAATAGCATTTATTGAAAAATGCTCAAAATCTTCAGTGCAAGCTAACAGGCTGTCGGTCACATTTGCTAGGTACCATTACTAATTATTTTAGATCCTTTTGATGTAATCTGGCAAATTGTCATAGTATTGTTATTTGTTTTCTGTCAGTTTGGTGGCATATGTGTCATGTATTTTGTGCTTAAGGGCAGCTATGTCCATCTGATTCATAAACCATCTAAATAGCAAAGGCTTACTGTATTGCCTACCTACCTTCTCAGTGTGTGATCAGCTACTGTTGCCTTCCTTACGTTCTCCCTTCAGTTCCTTGCCAAGGACATCCTCCTATGAGGGATCTGCAAGCAGCCTTTCCCATAGAGTCACCCTTACACACCAGCAAAGGAACATCACAGGGCAGTCTGCATAGCTTCCTAACATTTAAGCAAGACTGTCTCCATAGGCTTTATTTTTAAACATGACTACAAACCTTCAAGAAAATGTGAAGTAGAAATTTCTGGTTTCTTTGGAGACTCAGGTGTGTCATGTGATATTTGTCTTGTGAGAGGATGTTTGGCTGAAGTGGGCACACGAGAGGGCATGGGATGTTTTGCTGGAGCATACACTTGAGAGGGTGCATGATGTTTGGAAAGAGTATCAATGGAACCCCATAAACAGTGAGAGGATGCCTTGCTCTGCAACTGGAAAGCTCCATTGGTCTTTGCTGATCTTCAGTTGTTGTGATTTCATAGAGAGAAATGTAACAAAGAGCTTCTCGTGGTATCCTGGCTGCTTCTTGTAGCTTCCACTGGCTCATGCCAATTTGTCAGAGCTTCAAGGTTCCTTCTGGATCAAGCCACTGCTACTTACTCATGCTTGGTGTTTGCTATTAGACTGGACTAGTGATATCCTGACAAAGAAGACTGGAATCACTCCAAAGAACTACTTCTAAATGGGTCCACAACCCCATTGTCCTATAAACATATTTCTCCCTTACCTTTGCTTGATGGGCTAGAATGGAGGTTGAAGTGTTAAAGAGCCCTAAATAAAGTAGGCTTTGAAAACTCTAAGCCTACACAAATGCTCTACCAAATGGATCCAATTATTTAAAAATATCATAGAGATTTTTATGTTACACTAAAACCTTTGGGTCTCATAAAGGCCTCAACTTCAGATTTTGAGTGTTTACATATTATTTCATACTCTGCCTCCAGTGGGATATAGAAAGATTAGTGGTTGAGACAGACCCAGGTCTGAACAGTCTCTTGCTTTTTCTCTATGGAATTTAGTTAAGATGTTTAACAGATGGCTGCTTCTCTGGCTGCCGAGACCAATCATGGTGTTTCTCATCTGCAGAATCAGGAAGGGGTGAGGTGGGTTGGAAGATCATTAAAAACAAAACCAAGAATCCCTCTCCATGAAAAGATGCCCATCTCTTTCCCTTTCACCTTCATGTTGTCTGAAGTGCAAATTGTCAAGGCTAATCATGATCACTAAGAATAGCTGAAAAACTACACTCCAAGTAGACATTTTTGCTCACTATACTGAGTAGTAAATTCTAAACCCATTGTTTCCCATTATTTTACTTCATTTCTTTTTTTTTTAATTAATAAAAGGATTGAAATTAGAGGATGTAAGACATAAAGGGAAAAGATGGAGGAAGGCATGCTGGAAAATATGGTGCTCGTATATGAAAATCCTCCATATCTTCTCTCTCTCTCTCTCTCTCTCTCTCTCTCTCTCTCTCTCTCTCTCTCTCTCTGTCTCTCTCTCTCTCTCTCTCTCTCTCTCTCTCTGTCTCTCTAAGTTAACACACACACACACTCCTACTTAGTATTGCTCTAATGTGCACATGTTTAGAGCAGATCCAGTTGGGACCAGGTAACCTGCCTAACCTATAGGGAGCGCATCCCTGTAGGAGACAGATGCTTCCTCTCTCAGAAGCTAACCATATGCCTTTCACTCTCCATCTATGGGTGGGATTTTGTGCTACTTCTGCTTTCTTATTGGTGTGCCAACTGATATTGCCATTACACTGGCAACATTTAGGCAACAGGACTGTTGAGATTTCATGAGTTCAGTATCCCTATCTGAAAGACATCACCTGATAGTGCCTTGGTCCTCTGGCTCTTACAATCTTCCCACTGATTTCATCCATGGTGTGATCTGAATCTTTGGCTAGGAGTTGTGTTATAGATGTACCAGTTGAGGCTGGGTACCCCAGAATCCCTATCTCTATTTTGATCACTTGTGGATCTTTATGGAGCCTTGGCCTGAAAGGGAAGAAGGAGGAAGAGGAAGAGGAGGAGGAGATGATGATGATGGTGGTGGTGGTGATGATGATGGTGATTTTTTTTTTTGACTAAGAGTAATAACTTCACCTAGACTTAAGGCCTGCTTATTAGGAGGGGACTTATGCATAACACTATAAAGCTGCCCAACTAGCCATGGATAGATTAGTCATAGACTCTGGAGGAGAACTGATAGTGTCATTTTTCTAAACCAGTATATTATTAACTTTATTCTAAACACCTCGCCTTATATGCCCCCAAGTAATTTTTAATATAAAAATTGCCGAGACCAAGGAGATGTCTCAATGAGTAAAATGCAGCAGCAAAGCTTAAGTGTGGGTCCATCCCCAGCACCCACAGAAAATAAATAAATAGGAATGAGAAGCCAGGCCTTGTGGTGTGCTTCTGTGGCTTGAGCACAGGAGAGAGGGGGCAGACACCAGCTGATCCCTGGATTCATTGGCCAATCAGCCTAACCAAATCAAGAATGTATGAGCTCCAGGCTCAGTGAGAGAAATGATCTCAAAATGTAAAGTGGAGAGCACACTCAATATCAATTTCTGGTTTCGAATGTATGTGTATGCACGTGCGTGTGCGCACACACACACTACACAATTGGTAATGTTAGTTTTTAATATTGGCACATTTACTATTTATTCACTGCATTGGTAAGTGTGTGCAGAGGAATATTTGGATAAGGAACCATCTCTAAAGATGTGTGATCTCTTGAAGCTCACAGAATGATTACTGTCCTTTTTTTTTTTTAATTTTTTTTTATTACGTATTTTCCTCAATTACATTTCCAATGCTATCCCAAAAGTCCCCCATACCCTCCCCCCCACTTCCCTACCCACCCATTCCCACTTTTTGGCCCTGGCATTCCCCTGTACTGGGGCATATAAAGTTTGTGTGTCCAATGGGCCTCTCTTTCCAGTGATGGCCGACTAGGCCATCTTTTGATACATATGCAGCTAGAGTCAAGAGCTCCGGGGTTCTGGTTAGTTCATAATGTTGTTGCACCTACAGGGTTGCAGATCCCTTTAGCTCCTTGGGTACTTTCTCTAGCTCCTCCATTGGGGGCCCTGTGATCCATCCAATAGCTGACTGTGAGCATCCACTTCTGCGTTACTGTCCTTAAGGTTGGAGAAGTCTGGGTTGCTTTCAGCAGCCATCATTGCGATCACCTCCATCACCATAACACATCAGTAGACTTCAGGTAGTCCTTGAAATAGTCAGCACCTTAACAGACTTCCCAGAATGCCTGAATGGTAGGTGCATAAGGAGAGGTGAATGGACCGTGCAGACTTACCATAATTTTGATCCTAACTTAGGTACATAGCCTTCACATCGAAGATTTTGAACTATCTAGACTAGGTTTCTTTATCTTATAACAAGGGTTATGTTAATAACATGAAAATTTATTGTGTTGTATAGAAAGCACAACTATGTATATAATATACTCAATACATGGTAGGGAGAGCTGAAAGCTATAATAATATATAACTTAAGAGTCAGGATAGTCCAGAGATATAACCAAACACAACTGGCAAAAAAAAAAAAAAATCAATGAAATGTTTCCAAATGCTATTCTGCTATACTAATAATCAGGAGTCTAGCACAATTGTCACTAGAGAGGCTTCATCAAGCAACTGATGGAAACAGATGCAGAGACCCACAGCCAACATTAAGCTGAGATTAGGGAATCTGAAGGACGAAGGATTATAGGAGCCAGAGGGGTCAAGGACACCACAAGAAAACCCATAGAATCAACTAACCTGGGCTAAAAGGGCAACTCAGACTGAAATGCCAACCAAGGAACCTTCATAAGACTGACCTAGGTCTGCTGCACATATGTCACCATTGTGGAGCTTGATCTTTTCATGAGGCTCCTAACAGTGGGAGCAGGGGCTGCCTCTGACTCTGTTGTCTGCCTCTGGGACTCTTTCCTCCTACGAGATTGCCTCCTCTAGCCTTAAAAGGAGAGGAGGTGCCTAGTCCTTACTGCAACTTGATATGCCATGACTGGTTGATATGCATGGAGGCCTGCCCTTCCCTGAAGAGAAACAGAAGAGGAATGTATTGGGTGGGAGGAGAAGGAGAAGGACTGAGAGGAGAGAAAGGAGAGCAAATTGTAGTCATCATGTATAAACAAACAAACAAACAAACAAATAAATAAATTAGAATAAGAAATTCCACTTCACATTAAAACAAAACGCAAGGGCCTAGAAGGTAGCTCAGAGGTTCAAAGCACATGCTGCTTTTACAGAGGACACAGTTTGGTTCCCAGAATCACATTGCAGTTCTTACCAGCCTGTAATCCTAGTTCCAGGAGATCTTACCCTCCACTTCTGGGTTCCATGGGCTCCTATACACATAGGATCCACATAAACTAATGCAGACACTTGCACATGCACACACGTACATGCACACACACCACACACACACACAATGGAGCTTACCTGTGTCATAGATATCTGGGCAAGAACAAAAAGCTCAAGTAGGGCATATATCTATAATCTCAACATCTTGAAGCTAAAAGCTAGAAGATCCCAAGTTCAAGACCAGCCTGGGCTACACAGTGAGATCCCATCTCAAAAGCACAAGAAAACAAGTAATCCCAAAACCGAAAGGAAAAGAACAAAAGAGAAGAAAAGAAAAGAATATGAAAGGAAAGAAGAGGAGAGAGAAGGAGGGAAGGGATAAAAGAAGGGGAAGGGGATGAGGGGCTGCAAAGACCTGGGAAGACCACAAAATAAACAAGATGGCTGATATGAAAAACAAAGATGTTTATCCAAAAGCATGAGCCTTATGTGTAAGACTTAATTTCCCCAAAGTCCTATATTTTAAAGTGAAAAAGAAAATGTGGTGTTTTAACTTCAGCAATGATTATTTATTCTAATATATTGAAATTCTTATCCTTATAATGCCTAAGCAGTATAGGTTCGTGAACTTGTTTTCCACTGTTTGTGTTTTTCCATTGACACTTGGACCGTGATCAGTATGCCTTACACACTGCTTGTCTCACCTTGAACATGTGTGAAGGACTCAGCACCTATGTGCAGAAAGAGGTTCCCATGCAAAGAAATGCAGGTCAATGTAAAATCTGAAGGAGTTAGCTGGTTATCGTGTTATTGGCCTTACTATCCCAGCCGCTTGTGGATAGTGTCTCTTCTCACTGAGAGCTTTAAAGGAACAATGTCTCTTGAACTGTGAAGAGCTTCCCAAGGTAAAATGTAATTACCGATGTTTTGAACCCATCTTTAATGTTTCTTCAAAGACTTTAAATAAATATAGAATCTTTCATCTAACAAGGTTGATTTTTCTTCTGTAAGAGTTTAAATAAAAGAAATGTCAAAACACTCTAATCTTTTTTCCCTAGTGATGCCTTAATGTTAAAAATATAACTCTAGAATACACACCATATGCCATGAGGGAGGGAGAAAATAATTGTATAAATGAATCGGCTATAGGAACTACACCTTTTAGAGCTCTTGAAAGAAGCAGAGCAGGCATTACAAAACATTTGCCTATCGCATATCATAGGCAGTATAGTTGATGACAAGAACCGAAGCCAAGGTGAACACACAAACACAGAAATTTCAAAACATGCTGAAGGAGTGGGAGACTCCTGCAAGCTCTGGGAGGCTTTATGTGGACACAGGTAAAATGGACGTCACAGGACTGGGGTGGATCAGTAGTTACACACTTGCTAGGCAAGCACAGGGCCTGAGTCAGAATGCCCAGAACCTTTATGACACCATTTGTCCAATCCTAGAACTCCTAGCAGAAGATGAGAGACAGAGACAAGAGAATCCCCAGATGCTCAAAGATCAGGCAGCCTGGCAGATACAGCACTGAACAAGAGACTTGTCTCAAACAAGGCAAGGACAAATAGCAGGGATCTACTCACATACATGCAACACACACATATGCACACACATGTACGTGCACACATGGACTCACACATACACACACACATGCATACACACACATACGCATGTGCACACACATGCACATATACATGAACACACATATACACATGCACAAACACACATGCACACATACATACACAGGCACATAGGCTTGCACACACAAGTACACAAATATCTGCACACACATGTACACACATATATGCACACACATGCATGTATACACACATGCATGCACATAATGAAAAATATAAAAAATTATGCCATAGACATACTTTGCTCATAAATGGCTACTTTTTGCCTACTCAAAATGCACAGTACTTGTGGAAATAAATTAGAAGCTAAGCTTAAAAATAAAGAAATTACTAGAAAATGGTAATTAACATTCTAACACAAAATATTATACTATGTTTTAATCTTTGCAAAAAGGTAATAAGTATTAATAGTCCCAACTTTCCCTAATCTGTCTCTTTTAAATAAATAAGATCATGATTATTCTTTTTTTTTTTTTTTGGTTTGGTTTTTTCGAGACAGGGTTTCTCTGTATAGGCCTGGCTGAAACACACTTTGTAGACCAGGCTGGCCTTGAACTCAGAAATCTGCCTGTCTCTGCCTCCCAAGTGCTGGGATTAAAGGCGTGCGTCACCACTGCCCAGAGATCATGATTATTCTAAAAGAGATTGAAAATTAACAAAAGTATGTCTTGCAGCAAGAACAGTCAAAAGATTACAGCGGAAAAAAAATTTCAGCCCAAGCTCCAAACAGAAATGTGTACTCTATATATTTTATTTTAAAAGAGAAGTATGGTATTTTCTCATGGAAATTACATATCTTATTATTCTGTAAAGGAAATGTTCAATAAAATCCTCCTTCATGATATTCTGTGTCAGGGTGTAGAACTAGAAATGAGAGTATTTCGCAGCACCTAGTTGGGAGTCGCTGATTTAATTTTAGGGTGCCCAGGACAGTAGTTTGCAATGAAATCTGTAATATAATTTGCTCCAATATCATTGGAAATTCTGGCCATGATAGAATTTTTATAGAGAAAAAAATTCAAAGTCTGATGCTACTAGCAAATATAATTCTAAGTTATTGCTCCTTTGGGGATACAATCCTAGCAGGGAGTCAAGGACGGGAGAGGCAGTGTCTGCCACTACTGGAAATAGCTATAAAGAGAAGGTACAATGTTCAGACCTGAGCCCAGGATAGAGCTTCAAGCCCAGAACAACAGACAACATGTATAGCCGAGACAGTGCAGGAGTGATGGAAGGGATCAGGGGTGAGTAAATGCAGATGAATGGCTCAGCTCAAATGCAAGACATTAACAGTTCTAGAGCATCAGTTCTAGAGCCACCATAAGAGAAAATCTCCCCACAGGGGTACAACACTGCCTTTTTTGCCTCGGTGATATAGTTTCTTCTGTGACCTAAGAGTTTATTAATTGTGTATAAATGTTATATTAGTTAGAGTTTACTAGAGGAACAGAATTTGTAGAATATTGATGTTCTACACACACACACACATACACATACATACACGTGCGCGTGTGCGCGCGCGCGCACACACACACACACACACACACACACACAAGTGGATTTACTAGAATGGCTTACAGGCTGTGTCCAAAAATGCCTGTCTACCAGTGGAAGGTCCAAGCATACAGCATTGTTCATGTTGGATGTCTAAACTGGTCAATATATGCCAGAATCTCAAAGTAGACTATTGCCTGGGAATGGATTTGCCAGAGACCAAGAGAAAGAGACAAGCAGGCAAAGAGAGCAAGCTTCCTTCTTCCATGTCCTTTCTGTCTGGCTTCCAGCAGAATATCTGGTTCTGGTTAAAGGTGGATCTTTCCACCTCTACAGATCTGGATTAAAGGCATTCAGTCCCCCTCAAATGATTCAATTAAGAAAAAAATTAAGAACACTCTCACAGGCGTCCCAGCTACTTGGTTTTCATTCATTTACGGTGTAGTCAGGCGGCTGAGACTAGCAGTCACATTGTTCATTTA
This sequence comes from Mus caroli, assembly GCF_978045245.1. Classification (NCBI taxonomy): domain Eukaryota; kingdom Metazoa; phylum Chordata; class Mammalia; order Rodentia; family Muridae; genus Mus; species Mus caroli. The sequence goes on from NW_028227271.1 coordinate 9,210,106, forward strand.
CAGTGTAGTCAGGCAGCTGAGACTAGCAGTCACGTTGTTACACGGTAAATAACACATAAACCCTTTCTTCCCCTTTGCAGGGAAGTGCTACTAAGGTTATTTCTCTGGGGCAGTAAGAACCTGTCATGAACCTGGGAGAAAGAAAGCTCTGTGCACAGCAGCAGGCAGCCTGTGAAGATGGCGGCTGAATGTAATCCCTTTTTAAAAGACTGCCTCACCCGGGGATCCATCCCATATACAACCAGCAAACCCAGACACTATTGCAGATGCCAGAAAGATTTTGCTTACCGGACCCTGATATAGCTCTCTCTTGTGAGGCTATGCCAGGGCCTGGCAAATACAGAAGTGGATACTCACAGTCATCTATGGATGGAGCCCAGGGCCCCTAATGAAGGAGCTAGAGAAAGTACCCAAGGAGCTGAAAGGTCTTCAACCCTATAGATAGAACAAAAATATGAAATAACCAGTAGCTCCCAGAGCTCATGTCTCTAGCTGCATATGTAGCAGAGGATGGCCTAGTCGACCATCAATGGGAGGAGAGGCCCTTGGTCTTGTGAAGATGATATGCCCCAGTACAGGGGAATGCCAGGGCCAGGAAGCAGGAGTGGGTGGGTTGGGGAGCTGGGGGGGGAGGGTATAGGAGGCTTTGGGGATAGCATTTGGAATGTAAATGAAGAAAATAAATAATAATAATAATAATAATAATAATAATAATAAAAGACTTAAAGCCAAACAGATGGTTAATAACATTGAGACAGTTAAGTCAGCAACCTGTAGAAACAATGGTGTATTAGATGCTGTGAAACACTGACCTTTTAAAATAAAAATATTAATTATTTCAAATAATCCTATTCACAGAAACAAACCATGTAAAAAAATGTTCGAATTATGTAATATTACTATCTATCTATGCTTTTAGATTACTTGAGGAGGAGATTGTGACATCATACTAAATTTGAATACATTGCGTCCCTACCACATGTTACACTTGATATAAAACCCAAGAATGCACAGCAGTAAAGTTACTTTAAGGCAGTAAAGTTCTCCACTGTGCACATTCAAATCGAAACTCCCAGGAAACAGACAAGTATTCTGTGCCACTTCACCTTGTGATTCTGATGTGGAGTAAACCACCCGAGACCAAACCTGGGATTTGGCTTTGTTGAAACATGTGAGGTGTATGGTTTTCCTTCCCTCTTATTTAAAAGGTTAAAATATGACATTTTGGGTCTACATTAAATACCCTGGGTAGTTCAAGCATAATAGTGGGATTCCACATAACAGACAAGAGAGGTTCAATTAAATACTTTAGGCTAAAATTTTAAAGTGAGTAAAATATAACCAAAATACAAGTCTTTATATATAGTCTCTATATACATTTAATATATAAATTTAAATATTTATGTATGCAAATATAGGTACAGGTTTCTATTTAACATGTACATATACGTATGTGTGTTTACACGTATGGGCATATGTGTATTTAAAATGCTTTTCTTTATTTTTTACAAAACTGAACACAATGACAATTCCCCTAACTAGTTTCTTTTTTCTGTAGTAAAACTGGAGACAAATCACTCATGCAGTTAATGTGAAATGGCTCCAAGACCTGAAGCATCGCCTGGATTTATTCCACGACTAACAGCATATCTCATCAGACTGTAACCCTACAGCTCTCCTCGGTGTCCAGCATAACACCCTTGTTCTATCCTCATTCTGAAATATGGAAGCATTTTTCAAAATGTGCTTTCTCCTTTAAAATGTTTAAATTATCATGGAAAATTCAGGAAAAAATGTAGAGCAGAAATAACATCTCTACAATAATGTTATTGTTGTTGTTATTTTGTGGCTGTATTTTTTTAATGAATTTCCTCAATAAGTACGAGTAGGTGTGTGTGGGGGGGTGTTTTCACGTATGTGTGCATGTGCATGCTTCGCACATGTGTGCATGCATGTGCCTGTGTGTATGAGTGATATTTTCTCTCTATGTATTATTAATGTGGTTATGTGTATTGTGTGATTTTTTTCTCTATGAGTAAAAATGTGTGTGGATGATTCTGTGTTTATATTTCTCTGTATATGTGTGTGTGAGACTCTGTGTGTGATGTGTACATGTGTGTGTATGAGAGAGAGATACTTTGTTTGTTTGTTTGTTTGTTTGTGTGGTGTGTATGTGTGAGAAAGAGACAGAAAGACAGAGACAGACTGTGAATGTGTGAGTGTTTGTGTGTGTGTGTGTGTGTGTGTAAAGAGAGAAAGTGAGTGAGAGAGAGAGATTGAGAGATTTTCTCTATAGGTACAAATAAAAGTGTGTGGATGTGTGAGTATGGGCAATTTTTCTCTACAGGTTTGAGTGAAAATATGCATGTGTTGTACATCTGTGTGTACACCCCTGTGTGCATGCACATGTGCACACCCAGGAGGCTACAAACCTAGCACATCAGTGTTTATGCAAGGTCTGAAACTATGTTGTATTTATGACTGTGGCTGTTCTACTTACTTGTGTATGACCTTGAATAAATTATCAAGTCTTCCTATGCCCAGATTTTCTAATCACAATGAGGGAAGAGCAGTAATAATCTCATAGAAACGTGAGACTTGAATGAATTAAGCAAGAAACACCCTGGATGGCCAGCTGCCAAATCAGGAAATACACTTTCAACAGTGGGTTCTATCTTTCAGGAATCTAGCAGTGTATCTGCCTGAGGTACCTGTGCGCCTTACAGCCAACATCTGGAATCTCCGCCGTGAAGGCTCCAGTTTGGAGAAGTCCCATGAAAGGCTGAATGTCCTTCCTCGGTGCTTTTCCAGGTGCAGCTTTGTGACATGTGCAGGAGAGTTATCTGCCCTTGAGGTGGCCTTGTGGGCAGAGCATATGTACCAGACACAATAGGAAGTCCCATTTTAACGGAGATCCTCCCTGAATATCTATTCCAAACATGACAATGACACTAGCAGCAGTTAGCCTACTGTTACGTTTTATGGTCAATACAAGTATTTCAATTTCAAAAATTAAAAGTAGATCTGAATTTCTCTATAATATGCCCCCCTCCCATACTGCACATACTCACCCTGCTCATTAAGGCCTGGTTATCAGTTTTTAAAGCTTGACTTTTTTTTTTTTTTAATTACATGTATTTTGACAAGTGACTGGAGAGCAGTAATGTAATCTTGGTTAAATAGTATTTAACTATTTTAAACCAAAGCTTAAACAGTAACTTATTTTTAAATTTAGGGGCTCAGTATAGAGTGGATTCACTTCTTCTACCCCTTCTCCTTTCTTTCCCCTTTTATTCTCTTTCTGCAGAACCATATTGATTAAAACCACCATGAAATGAAATGTTACTTCATTAGCCTTAAATAATGGACCCAAAAAGGAGATTCGATCCCAGTGTTCAAAGCCATGTAACCAACTAAGTGCCAGGAAACTGATGTGTAATGTAAGAATAAACGAAGAGATAGCATGATTAGGGGAAGGGTTCCTGAAAGGTTGCTGGGAATAGAAGCAGGCCACCGTGCTGAATGTTTGCTTGGTAATAGAGTTTAATGGGTAAGAAATGTGTGTGTGTGGGTGGGGGTGGTCATGCAAGCACAAAATACACAGGATCCAAGTCACCAGGGAGGGAGCATGGTGTACAAGTGAAACACAGCAGAGTGTGTGTAAAATACGCTCTACAGGTTCCAGTTGCAGAAGAAACACATTCAATGATGGCCATAGAGACCAGACATGCAGTAGCCTGAAAGAATCTTTGAAAGCATGGAACTTTCTCAGCTCATAAATTGACCGTGATAGAGCTGTCAATCACCCACTTTTAAACACCTCCCTGGGATTGCAGGTTTCCACTTTAGAGGACCTGTTTCCATCTTCAATCCAGGTAAATTTTATGGTCACGTCTCAGCTTTTCCTTTAACAGTGTTGTAAATCTGTTTCAGAGATGACTATCTAGGCTTTGTCATACATTGTTGGGACACATCATTTCTCATGAGAACGGGTCCTCTCCTCAACAGCATGGTGTTCTAGGAAGAAATAAAAGTGTTGGGCCATGTGCCACAGTAAGAGTGTCTCTCAGATCTTGAAGCCATATGGATTTCTTGCCCATTGTATAAATTCTAGTTGTTTGATAATCCTATGTCCTGGAAACAAAACCTAAATTAATAAGGGAGCAAGTGGAATTCCCCACACATCTAAATGTAACTCCCAGAAAAGTGAGTAACACCCCTTCAGTGCCAAATACCTTTCCTTCCTGGTGATTTATGCAAGCACTAGAACACAGAGCTTGGCACTTTGTCATCATGGTGTTTGTTTCCCCAAATGTTTAACCATTGAGCCAGTCAGTAATCTTGTACCCTATCACACACTAGTGATGTAAAAGACAGGTTTCTTTTCATGAAAGAGAAAAACAATGGACTGAACATAGAGACTGGAGTAATTCCGCAAGTGAATGGGTGGTAGCTAGTCTAGATCCTACTGCTGTGAGCAGAGTTGATGGTGGGTGAGCTCTGAAACTTTCCACCAATGAGCTGAGACTTCCTGGCTTGAGCCTAACACTGCTGGATCTATTACTGAAGTGGTGTTCATATCTTTTTTTTTTTAATTAGGTATTTTCTTAATTTACATTTCCAATGATATCCCAAAAGTCCCCCATATCCCCCCCTCCCCCGACTCCCCTACCCAACCACTCCCACTTCTTGGCCCTGGCATTCCCCTGTACTGAGGCATATAAAGTTTGCAAGACCAATGGGCCTCTCTTTCCAATGATGGCCGACTAGGCCATCTTCTGATACATATGCAGCTAGAGACACGAGCTCTGGGGGGTACTAGTTAGTTCATATTGTTGTTCCACCTATAAGGTTGCAGACCCTTTTAGCTCCTTGGGTACTTTCTCTAGCTCCTCCATTGGGGGCCCTGTGATCCATCCAATAGATGACTGTGAGCATCCACTTCTGGGTTTGCTAGGCTCTGGCATAGCCTCACAAGAGACAGCTATATCTGGGTCCTTTCAGCAAAATCTTGCTAGTGTATGCAATGGTGTCAGCATTTGGAGACTGATTATGGGATGGATCCCCGGATATGGCAGTCTCTAGATGGTCCATCCTTTCGTCTCAGCTCCAAACTTTGTCTCTGTAACTCCTTCCATGGGTGTTTTGTTCCCAATTCTATGAAGGGGCAAAGTGTCCACACTTTGGTCTTCGTTCTTCTTGAGTTTCATGTGTTTTGCAAATTGTATCTTGTATCTTGGGTATTCTAAGTTTCTGGGCTAATATCCACTTATCAGTGAGTACATATTGTGTGAGTTCTTTTGTGATTGGGTTACCTAACTCAGGATGATGTCCTCCAGGTCCATCCATTTGCCTAGGAATTTCATAAATTCATTCTTTTTAATAAGCATTCATACCTTAAATCTCACTGCAGCTCCCACTCCCTCTTCTCTACCCGTAGTTCTTGAGAGGATTAAGAATAACCTCTGTTTCTGATGATTGTCAGAAGTCTGCACAGAATACAGCAGATACGGGCGGGGCCCTGGAATGTTTTCAGGCCACCGGGCATCAGCTCACTGAAAGGTGCTGAATAAATTAAGCCAAAATTATAAACCTCGTTGATGTGTTTGAACTTCTCAGCAAACATTCCTCATTCATATTTAATTGCTCCGCCGGGACTGTTATTCTTTGGAGTGGTTCCAGACATTATTTCCATTCCATTAGTAAGCTTGCAGGGTGTCTACTCCTTAACCCAAAATGATTGATCCTATAAAAGCTTCTCCAGTTGCTGACCTGAACACTAATTGAGTTTGTGTATAGATTAAAAGGAAAACGTGTTTTCAGAAAAGTTTCTACATATATTGCTGTCACTTAAATTCCTTGTTAACAGGGGGAAAAAAATGGCACATCAAAATGATGGTACTTGGTTTCTTCTCCGAATTGGCTTTAGAAAAATGTGGTGGTGTGAAGCAAACTAGGATCCAAAGCTGGGGGAAAGCATCTAAAATAGATCTTCCAATGCAAAACAAGACAGTCTCATTTAAAGAGAGAACAAACGTTGGTGGATATGCTAATGTCTGTTCTTGCAGACTCCAGCTCTTGCTGTAGATACATCCATCATAGAGACATACAGAATCCCTGTATTCTACTGAAGAGAGCAAGAGTCGATGATGCCTTATTTCTGTGTTCCATATGGGAGTTACTTAATGTGGTGTGCCCCCAAAGGCTCATGGGTTACCTCTAAACACTTGGTCTCCAGCTGGTGGTGGCCATGTTTTGAAGGGTAGCAGAGAACCACTAGGAGCTAGAAATCTTGAAGGAAGTGGAATGCAGGAGACAGGGCCTTTACAGTCTGGACTCACTTCCTGTCCATCTTCTCCTTCCAGACTGTGGACACAATGCAATCAGCAATCTCCAGCTCCTGCAGCCAGTCTTCACTGATGAGACATTGGGGACTGGTCCCCTTGGACTCTCACTCAAAATAAACTCTCTTCCTGTAAGCTCTTCCTTGTCAGGTATCTGGTCATAGAAAATAAATCTAATATACAGGAGGAATGGTTAAATGTTTCTTCACATGTTTTACAAAAAGACAGGAAAATGGTGATGTACATAGACAGAATTCATCAAGATAAGATATATTTAAATAATGTTTATGAGTTTGTATATGGTTTAAGATTCTGATCTTATAATCTGCACACTTATTCAACTCTTTATTTTTCTACAGACTGTAATGAAATAAAAATTCTTGTTTCTAGCCTAATTAAGATGAGTAAAAGCATTTTCTATAAGTTATGCATATAATAATAGTTTATATAATGTACATGTGGAATTATATGAATATAGCCAGCACATTCTTTCTAGACAGTTGTCTTAATTGGGGTTTCTATTGCTGTGAGGAGACACGTGGCCACAGCAACTCTTATAAAGGAAAGCTTGTAATTGCAGCTGGTTTTCAGTTCAGAGTTTTAGCTCATTATTGTCGTGTCAGAAAGCATGACAGTGTGCAGGCAGACATGGTGCTAGAGACAGAAATGAGAGTCATACGTCCAGATCTATAGGCAGCAGGAGGAGAGAGAGAGGAGAGACAGACAGACAGACAGACTAGCCTGGCTTGAGCATTTGAAACCTCAAAGCCCATTCTCAGTGACACAGTTCCGTCAACAATGCCACACCTACTCCAAGGATACCCTTCCTAGTAGAGCTACTCTCTGTGAGCCTCTGGGGGCCGTTTTCATTCAAACCACCACACCAGCCATCCCTATTTTAAAGCTAAGCAAATCTTCAATTAACTCTATATTCTGATATGGTCCTATATTCTGATCTGATTAGCTTTTTGCTAGCCCTCCTTTTTATATATATTCAATGTGCCATCTGTAATTCTCTCACTGCACCAACCAGTGTCCTTGGCACTGCGTTTGGTTGCCACACAGATTATTTTCCTTAAGTAAGTGAAATGAGGAAACACGTACTACATAAAAAGAATGGGGCTGAGGAGACAGCCCTGTGGTAAGTACATGCCAGGTAAGATAACACACCACCTTCTCCAAGCCCCACCCTGCCAACTTGCCTAAAGACCACCCAAAAGTGGTAAACTGTACCCCATAACTTGCATTCCATCCCCAACCCACAACTCTGCCTGCATTCCTGGAGGCTTTGCCGGCACCAGGGACAACCAGGTAAGACCCTGCCCCAAGTGCTTGCCCACCATATTCCCCTAACACACTTATCATCCTTAAACTTCAGTTGATGCTCTGGAATCCATTTTTAGCCCATAAGTTTGCCTTCTTTCCTGGAGACCCACCAGCACCAGGGACTCCAGGCCATATTGGTACTATGGACCCCAGAGACAAGGTGGGAATCCAAAACCTCAAAGGTCACACATGTCACAAAAGCCTCAAGGGAGACACCCTTACTAGACACGAAGACTAACTAGTCACCAGAACCCAGGCCAGTCAGGGCAGTAGACAAAAAGGAAACAGAAACCAAGGGGGAAAACATTTAAAAAAAAAAAAAACCACCCATCCAATAAAGATAAACTCAGAAATCAGCATCTAAACTGATAATAACCACAAAACCCAGATGCCCAAAGGCCAGTGTAAAAAAATCAACAACAATCAGGGCAATATGGCATCTCCAGAGCCCAGCTATCCTACTGCAGCAAGTAACTGAAGCCTAAGATGATGACCTTAAATCCAGTCTTATAGAGACAATAGAGTCCTTTAAAGAGGAAATTAATAAACCCCATATAGAAATTCAGGAAAATACAACCAAACAAGTGAAGGAGATGAATAAAACTGTTCATGATCTGAAAATGCAAATACCACCAATAAAGAAAAGACAAACTGAGAGAATCCTGGAGATGGAAAAACCTAGGTAAGAGGACAGGAACTACAGACTCAAGCATCATCAACAGAATACAGGACATAGAAGAGAGAATTTCAGGCATGGAAGAGAGGAGAGGCGATATATTGGTCAAATAAAATGTTAAATATAGAAAATTCTTAACATAAAACATCTGGGAAATTGGAGACACTGTGAAAATACGAAGCCTACAAATAATAGGAAGAGAAGGAAGGGATAAATCCCAGCTCAAAGGTCCAGAAAATATTTTCAACAAGATCATAGAAGAAAAATTTCCTAAACTAAAAGGGACACATACCTATACACATAAGAAGCTTACAGAACACCACATAGATTGGACCAAAAAAGAAAATCCTCCTGTCACATAATAATCAAACACTAGATAAACAGAACAAAGAAAGAATATTAAAAGCTGAAAGAGATAAAGGCCAACTAACATATAAAGGCAGACCTAACAGAATTACATTCAAGTTCTCATCAGAGACTCTAAAAACCAGCATGGCCTGGGCAGATGTCTTTCTGACTACAAGAGACCACAGAAACCAGCCCAGACTAATATAAACAGCAAAAAATTCAATCCCCATACAAAACAAGATATTCCATGCCAAAACTAAACTTAAACAACATTATCTACAAATCCAGCCCTACAGAAGACACTAGAAGGAAAATTCCAATAGAAGGAGGTTAACTACACCCAATAAACCCAGGAAATAAATAATTCCACACCAAAAAAACCAAAGGAAGAGAAGCATACACAGCCACACACACACACACAGCCACAAAAAAAAAAAATCAAAATACCAGGAATTAACAATCACTGGTCATTAATTTCTCCAAATATTAATGGACTCAATTATGCAATAAAAAAAAACACAGGATAAAAGAATGGATGCAAAAGTAGAATCTATCATTCTGCTGCATACAAGAAACAGGCTTCAGAAATAAAGATAGATATTACCTCAGAGTAAGGGTCTAGAAAAACATTTTCCAAGCCAATCAACCCAAGAAGCAAGATGGAGCAGCCATTCTAATATTTAATAAAATAGAATCTTAACCAAAATTAATCAAAAGTGATAGGGAAAGATACTTTATATTCATCAAAGAAAACATCCAGCAAGATGGCATCTCAATTCTGAATGAATATGCCCACAATGCAAAGGCGCTCACACTCACAAAAGAAACATTCAAGATAATTCCCATCAAAGTTCCAACACAATTCTTTAAAGACCTTGAAAGAAAAATACCCAGTTTCATACAAAAATAAATGAAAAGCTAAAACAATTCTGAATAATAAAAGAACTTCTGGAGGTATTATCATCCTGGATTTCAAGCTGTACTACAGAGCAATAGTTAAAAACAAAACAAAACAACAACAACAAAAAAAAAAAAAAAAAAAAAAAACCTCATGGTATTGGCATTAAAAACAAGCAAGTTAATCAATGGGATTGAATTAAAGACCCAGAAGTAACACACCTACCTCAGTACATTTGATTTTTTGATCAAAAATCCAAAAGTATACTAAGATGGTTTGTATATGCTTGGCCCAGGGAATGGTACTATTTTAGGAGATGTGTCCTTGTTGGAGCAGGTGTGTCACTATAGGTGTGGGTTATAAGATCTCATCATAGCTGCCTGGAAGCCAGTATTCTGCCAGTAGCCTTCAGATGAATATATAGAACTCTCAGCTCCTCCTGCACCATGCCTGCCTGGATGTTGCCATGCTCCCACTTTGATGATAATAGACTGGACCTCTAATGGCTGAGAAGCGCTTAAAGAAATGTTCAACATTCTTAGTCATCAGAGAAATTTAAATCAAAACAACTCCGACATTCCATCTTACATCCATCAGAATGACCACAATCAAGAACTCAAGTGACAGCACATGCTAGCAAGGATGTAGAGCAAGAGGAAAACTCCTCCCTTGCTGGTTGGAGTTCAGATTTGTATGGAGGAAGGATTCAAGGAGTCAGAGAGGTCAAGGACACACAAGAAAACATATGGAATCAACGCACCTGGGCCCACAGGACCCACTGAAACTGAATCACCAAACAGAGAGCATGCACGGGATGGACCTAGGCCCTCGGCACATATGTAACAGTTATGCAGTTTGGTCTTCCTGTGGGACTTCTAACAGTGGGAACAAGGGCTGTCTCTGACTCTGTTGCCTGCCTTTAGGTCTCTTTCCCCAACTGGACTGCCTTGTCTAGTCACAACAGGAGAAGCTTCACCTAGTCCTACTGCTACTTGACAAGCTGGGTTAATATCCCTGGGAAGCCTCCCCTTTTCTGAGGAGAGGGAAGGTGGGAGAATGGAGAAAGAGAAAGGGAGAGGGGGACTGAGTGGAGAGGAGAGAGGGGAAGATATAACTGGGAGGTAAATTAAATGAAAATATTATTTTTTTTTAAAAAAGGAAAGTGATAGAAGATAAATTTCCATATCAGCCTATGGTCTTCAAGTACACATAAGCTCACATACATTCACATACACAAGCATTGACAATACTCACATATGAAAATAGGAAAAAGTTTTGGAAAAGTAGAATTTAAGGTAAAATTTATTACCTAAGATAATCACCCCCCAAATGACATAAGTTTAATAATATTTAAATTATATGTTCAAGTTAAAATATCCATAAATAATGAAATAAAACTTAAAGAAGTAAGGAGAGATAGGCCTCATAATTTTTGGAATATATACATATACACATATACCTATATATATACACACAATTATATGTACACATATACAATAATTTTAGGACTAATCAGTTATGAAACAGAGTTGGCAATCTCACTATATATTTTAGGCTTATGTACAGAGTATAAGAGAGGGGCACTCAGTAAAAAGAAAGATACACCCAAGCATCTGAGAGTGGAAGAAATGAGTCAAGGAGGAGAGTAAGATATGCCTAAGTGCAGGCACAGGATCCAAGGACCGGGCTGTTAACTATCTCAGTGTCAGTTATGCGTCCTGTATTGCTTGCTACCCAATTTTATCTCAACGGGTTGCTAGAAAACCATTCTTCACTTCTCCCTTTCTCTCACATCTGATGTAAGATTTTTAGGGTGACTCTGGAGATGGTGCCCTGGAGGAATTATAATCTGATAAAATACAAACCAGAAACCACCGAGATCACACGAGGGGTTTAGTGCACAGCCTTACCCTGGAAATGGGAGTCTTTGGTGAGACTCCTAGAAAACTAGGTTTGTAGCTGAGGGGAAGAGAAGGACCTAAACAGTTCTTTAATTAACAAACATGACCCGGTGTGCACACAGAAAACTGTGAGTCTCCAAAACTCCAAAACATGACATTTTCACAAAGTCGCCATATATACAGGGTTAAAGATCATTCTGATATATTTTAAAGAGTCAAAGATTATGCAATTTATCCTAAAAGTTATTAATGCACACCTAAAAATGCTCCTGAAATGCATATATCAGACAGGAAGTACATATGTATACATATGAGGTCACAAAGCAGGTACTCACGTCCTAACAAGGACAAGCAATACTGAAAAGGTGAGTACAAGCTAACAGAAATAAAAAAGTGTTCAGTGAATAAAGACAAAGATTAGTTATATGGGGACGGACAAGATGGCTCGGTAAATAAGGACACTTGCTGCCATACCTGATGATTTGAGTTTGAGCCCCAGAACCTACACGGAGGATGACGAGAACCAACTCCAACAAGCACCCACATCAAGCCAATCACTGCCTCTCTCCAGCTCCAGTGGGGTCGGTCCAATGTCTCCGGCCCCTGCGAGCACCGGCACTTACATGTACAGATACACACATACATACTTACACATACATAATTAAAAACAATAAAAACAAATCTTAACAAAAGATAAGTGGATTTGTAAAATCTTAACAAAAGATAAGTGGATTTGTAAAAAAAACAAATGTTAAGGATACGATGAAAAACTTTAAAAACTATATTTAAGAAAACCCACATACATATAACCATCAGGAGTAAAGGAAAAAAGAGAAGCCAACAGAAATCCTACAGTGTCAAAAACGAGGTACAAGTGAATTAGAAAATGAGGACTACATATGACTAAAGGTGTAACTCATCACCACGAACATAAGACAAAAATAGAAATGAGACCAAACACCTCCTTCCCCCCCAAAAATCACCCTGCAGCAATTAAAGAAATTACATCATTAATGTCCTCACAGAGAAAGCTCTTGGCCAGGGGTCTTCACTGAATGAGTTCTACTGTATTCAAAGAGATCAGCCCCATATTTATTTAAAACAGCTGATTTCTCAGAGAGAGCCAGTATTTGAACCAGGAAGCTGGGCATCAAAGTTCATGCTTTAACTTCAAGAAGAGTGAAAAGTCAGGCATCCAATGGAGGATGAATTATCATGGCGAACACATAAGGAGAGTATCCCTGTTGTAAAAAGACAGCTTACCCAATAGGAAGAGGGAAGAGAGTCTTGGGCAAGGCACCTCAGACTGTTTCTAATGCTCACCAGAGATTTCCATGCTAAAGCTATCACAAGAAGCAGCGGATTGGCTGAGGTTAAAGTCATAAGCATTCATTGGGATAAAGGGTGAAGCTGACAGTTCATCAAACATGGCTGTGGTAGCAGAAGCTGAGAGCAAACCCTCTGGATCATTATCTCCTAAGGAGTAGCATGTATACACTAGTTATCTCCCCTTCACTGGGATTTACATATTCTAATGTTATGGGTACCCCGAGAGGCAGATGTGCTGGAGTAATCCTGGAAGAATTGCTTCTAATATCTAAAAACTGGAAACAGCTCTAGTGTCCACTGAGAGCAGAAAACATATTCAGGTTGGACTCATGCAATGTAAAATAATCTAACTCAGCCATTAAACATATACAATAAAATCCTCACTAGCAGCTCTGAGAGAGAAAGGAAAACCATATGCCATGGGTGTACGCAGATGGGAAAATAAAAATGCATCATTTGGCAACACATCTGCAGTTGGCAACACTGTAAAGGAAACTAAGGCTGTGACTACTCTGCAGCCCAGACGCTGGTAACTTGGGATGGGAAAAGAGATCGTAAGAATGCTATGGAAGACACACTGGGGAATCTCTGGGTGTGAGTGGTGCATTCTCTCCTGACTTCTTAGCGGTGTTGTTGAGCTTATTCATTATATAAAAATGTGTATAGGCCTTTTTGCATGTGTTTTCATGCACACACACACATTACACATTCACTCACACACCCTCTTTTGACCACCCTAGTAAAAGCTAAAATACCCAAAGATCCAAAGCAGCTGATGATGGTGTCACTTCTGTTAGGACTTAAGACCTTCAGGACATCCAGAAAAGCAAGCAGGTGGGAAACTAAAGACTCAAGGGGCTTTGCAACACTGGCTTGAAAGTCTCATTGCTTTGTGTTCTTGGGGATTTATAAAAGCAAGAGGGAGCCATTGCTTATAAATGTGGCAGAGCCACAACAACACTGGGATGGAGATGCTCATTCTGGCTGTTAGTTCAATGGGTAAAGAGAAAACAAGGATTTGAACAAGAAGGTCAGTCACCTGGCTGGCTATTGTAGTTCAGGAGAAATGGTGATGGTAGCCTGGAGTAACAAAAAGCCAGAGTGCAGCAGAAAAGCATTGACAGTCAGAAAACGGACTTTCAGAAAGGGCTGAGTTATCAGAGGTGCAGGCAATTAGAAAACCATGAAGACAAGTTACCTATAGTGCAGGGCTGGGCAGAGGAAAAGCTGAAGATGGTAGGAGGGAAGGAGGGAGGGGAAAGGGAGAAGAGAAGAGAGGGTGTAGGAGAGAGAGAAGGGAGAGAGGAAGGGAGGGAGGGGAAAGGGAGGAGAAAGAGAGGGAGAGAGAGGAGGGAGTGAGGAAGCAAGGGAGGGGGAGAGAGGAGAGAAGGGAGGGAGAGGGAGAAGAGAAGAGAAGGAAGGGAGGGGGAGAGGGAGGAGAGAAGAGAAGGAGGGGAGGGGGAGAGGGAGAGGGAGTAGGAGAGAGAGGAGGGAGGAAACAAAGAGCTCTCTTTGGGACTTTTAAGTTTGGGGTTCTCTGGGCCTTTCAAGTAGACACCTTAGTAAATACTGCAGTTCCTTACTCACTTGCCTTTATATCGAGGGCCTGCTAGACTAGGCATGGGCAATCCCATGGAAACTAGAAAGCACACACATAGGAATCTATCATGTGTCTGAAGTTCATGTGAAAGCCAAGCTGAAGGCTGAGAATTCACATTTCATGTTTCTGGAAGATAAAAGCCATTTGTGAGTGAAAATGCATATAGTTCAATGAAACCACAGCATGTAATGTATACTGGACAAAGAGCGAACTAAAGGAAGGGGTAGGATGTCACAGTTGTAAAAGCGATGGGATTGCCATAACATGTAGCAATTAATCACTGTGCAGGGAGAAGAAACTAACTTCCTGAGTATACTACAATGTCGGAGCTGATATGATACAATATACAAACACTTTGCCTAGGTCAAAACAGACTGGACACAGTCTGCTCTGAAGTGAGATAGACGGTGGTATGGTTTTAGACAACATGTGGGCACATATACTGTCAGCATATATACGGTGAATTGAACTGCAGAGTTGCATTAGCTCATAGATGTGGTCAAAGGGGAAGTTCAGAGAGCAGATGCTTATTTTGTTTCTATTATTGTCTAAGTAAATCCTAGGGGCTGTATTTGTGTGGACTGTGGCTCTCTATCAAATACATTTGAATTAAAGCTACCACTTCTCCCCAAAGCCTACACATGCAATCTACAATAATTTTTACTCCAATAGAGTTAAAACTAACACCTGTTAACATTATGGCTTAATCACGGCTCCCAGGGGATGCCTTAACACACAGAACTGGTAGAAACTCAGGCATATACATCATTGACAGCTTTACAAGAAGGTAAACATGAGGGAAAGGCTTCCAGGCTTAGAAGGGATCCAGAAATAGACTCTAGAAAAGTGAAGACAGTAGGGTCAAAGAAAATCCAGGAGAGAGCCACTCATAAATTGCAGTGTGATATGAGCTGTGTCTGGTACACCCACTTGGGCTCCATGGACACATGCCCCTCTCTGGAAAACCTAAGGAGTTGCAGTCAGATACAGTGTAAATACACTGTATCAGCCAGTGGGATACAGTAGATACAGTTGAAATAGTACAGATAGATACACTGTATCAGCCAGTGGGATACAGTAGATACAGTTGATATAGTACAGATAGATACACTGTATCAGCCAGTGGGATTCTGTGGTCGTGTAGCACTTTAGGGGTGGTTTTTGCATGGTAATTAGTCCATCATAACTAACAATGTATTTTACTCTTGGTTTCAAATATTAGTAAGTGTTTTTAAGATTTTATCATTTTGTTGTTGTTATTGTCTTATTTAGGGTTTTATTGCTATGAAGAGACACCATGACCAAGGCAACTTATGTTGGAACATTTAATTAGGGCTAGCTTACAGTGTTAGAGGTTCAGTCCTTTATCACCATGGTAGGAAGCATATCAATATCCAGGCAGACATGGTGCTGGAGAAGGAGCTGAGAGTTCTATATCTTGATCCAACTGCAGCTAGGAAAGGATTGATTTTCTTTTTGTACTGGGTGGAGTTTTCGCATAGGACTTCAAAGTTCACCCCCACTGGGACACACTTCCTCCAACAAAGCCACACCTATTCCAACAAGGCCATAACTCCTAAGAGTGTCACTTCCATGGGCCAAGCATATTCAAACCACCACAGTCACTTTAGTTTTTCCTTTTTCTCTGTGATAGTATACCTGTCTGATATGCTTCCTTGGGTGCACAGTAGTAACCTGTCCAGGATTCTTATCTAAACCTGCTTTCTCACACATAGTTTTCCTAATACTAAATAAAGCTGAAAGTGTTTACAGCCTAAGATTCGAGTCATAATTAAGTAGTTTCTTTCTGCTAATCTTCATGTCTGTCATACTTACTATTTTATCACTGTAATGGGGCACCATTACTAAGGCAGCTTATAAAAGAAGGCACATAATTTAAGACATGACTACAGTTACCTATGAGGGGCCATTCTCATTAAAACCTTCACAATGTCTAATTTTTTTTCTGTTATATAGACTCTGAATCTGTATACTCCTAACCTCCAGTGCTACAACTTTTCCCAGGCAAACATGTCTCCTGAGGTCATGTTGTATACAGTGTCTACCAATAGTCAGTCTTCCGTATAGTGACTAGAGCAACTACCTTCACAAGCTGGCCAATGTTTTGAGATGGCCTTCTGCCACATTCTATGGGTGGCCCCGAGGCTGCACACCATACCTCACCCTTCCTTACTTCTTAGAACCATGTTGTCCCAGTGACTTTTCCCCTTTCTCACTACTGATAAGCCACACTATCCAGAAGCTAGTTAGTTTGATGTCAACTTGACACAAGCTAGAGTTCTCGGAGAGGAAGGAGCCTCAATTGAGAAAATGTCACCATAAAATTTGGCTATACTCAAGCCCGTAGGGTATTTTCTTAACCAGGGAATGATATGAGAAGGCCCAGCCCATCGTTCATGGTACTATTCCTGGGCTGGTGGTACTCCGTGGTAAAAGAAAGCAGGCTGAGCAAGTCACAAGAGGCAAACCAGATGGCAGCACTCATCCGTGGCCTCTGCATCAGCTCCTGCCTCCGGGTTCCCACTGTTGCAATTCCTACCCTGACTTCTTTTGAATGAAGTGGAAGCATGAGCCTGTGGTCTCCCTTCCCCCACCTGCTTGAACCTGCTTGCTCAATGGTGGAGCTTCCTGCTCATTCGTCCTGCCACGCCCACTGCTGGACCCTGTCGCTTTGTTGCTTGGAGGCACACACGTGTTCGTCCTGCTACTGGACCCTGAGTTACTTGGCGGGAAATCAGGTTCCCTCCCCCTTCCTTTATAACTGAGTGTCTGGAAATAGTAAAATTGAGCTTTGATCAGAATACTGTCTTAGCTACATTTCTTTCTCTCGCCACCTAGCCCCTCTTCTCTTCCAGGTTTCCAAAATGCCTTTCCAGGCTAGAACCCAGGCTGTGATCTGCTGGCCGGACACAACATGAGCCGAATCAGCCCTTTCGTCTCCAAGTTGCTTTTGTTCATGACAGTCCATCACAGCAATAGCAACCCTAACTAAGACACACGCTGGCCCTGCTTCTGTTAGCAGAACCTGTCAGGATGCTCTCACTTGCGACCCTACAAACATCTCTCAATTGGGCCTGCTTTATTCTAGACCTTTATCTGCCTGGTCCTCTGCTCAGCTATCTATGGATATTTGCCTGAACATCTAGCTTGGATTGGCCCTAATTTGATGCCATTCCCTCCTTTAAGGCATGGACTACCTCAAGATTGAAGTCTGACTGGTATCCCTACATTTATGTCTGCATAAATAAGGCTGCTATGAACATAGTGGAGCATGTGTCCTTCTTACCGGTTGGGACATCTTCTGGATATATGCCCAGGAGAGGTATTGCTGGATCCTCTGGTAGTACTATGTCCAATTTTCTGAGGAACCGCCAGACTGATTTCCAGAGTGGTTGTACAAGCTTGCAATCCCACCAACAATGGAGGAGTGTTCCTCTTTCTCCACATTCTCACCAGCATCTGCTGTCACCTGAATTTTTGATCTTAGCCATTCTGACTGGTGTGAGGTGGAATCTCAGGGTTGTTTTGATTTGCATTTCCCTGATGATTAAGGATGTTGAACATTTTTTCAGGTGCTTCTCTGCCATTCAGTATTCCTCAGGTGAGAATTCTTTGTTCAGTTCTGAGCCCCATTTTTAATGGGGTTATTTGATTTTCTGGAGTCCACCTTCGTGAGTTCTTTATATATATTGGATATTAGTCCCTTATCTGATTTAGGATAGGTAAAGATCCTTTCCCAATCTGTTGGTGGCTTTTTTGTCTTATTGATGATGTCTGCATAAAAATCACAGAATGTAGAGGCAGGTCCTAACAGCACTGTTTGAGGTCCTGTTTTAGGTCCTGTTTGAGCCTAAAATACTGGCTGACATATACCAGGGAATAATTATTTGTCAAGTAAATAAGCCCCTTATCTGAGAAATGTGAGCAAACCGGACAGCTTTCTTTCCAGTGTTTTCATTCTGGCTCCTCCCTCTGTAATCTTAGTCACCATGACCTCTCCAGAGGCTGGCTACAGTTCTGAATTCATATCCTTGCTTTTCATCAGCATCCAGAGCGGCCTTTAAATATGTAAATGACATCACATCAGGCTTCTACTTAGAACTACCCATTGCTTTGCTTTCCGTGTCTTTCATAATAAGCCTGGATGTGCACGATGATGCAGCAGTCTCTACCTGATAACAACTCTACGACATTACTGCCTGACCCCTAATCCTCTATCCAGTCCCATTTGTCCAGTGAACGTTTTGGCTCTTGCCTATTTAACTTTAAAATGCTCTGGAGCACATAAACTCCTCCACGAACATTTATTGGTCAGCTATACAGCAGGAACTCTGCAGGGCCTGGGAACAGACACCTGTCCAAGCATAGCTACCACCTCTGAGGAGATTCACTTTTAAATAGTTCAAGTGCAGGGTAGGGCATTGAGAGGGGGAACCTGTGTGTTGGAAATCAAAGATGCTGAGCCCACAGCTACAGCAGGGGAACAATGCTCACAGAAGCCCTTTCTTTGTAGGGAAGTGTCTTGGAAGCACAGATTATGCACTGAGGTTAGAAGTACAAGACATGTTCTCAATAATGTCTTCCCTGCCTTAATACGTGATTACACGCAAAGAGCTGGTTGATGATGCTATGTTTTCAGCCACTAAGCTCATCCTATTTGAACTTGCAAATAGTTCTAAAGTCTAATATCCACTTTCCTGCTTTCATAATTGTAATGGACTCGTCAAGATCGAATCTTTTCTTTCATGACTTCAAATGATAAAGTATCCCCAGGGTCGTGTTTCTGCAAGCCAGGCTTTGCTGTGAGTTGCAATGCAAATATTGAGTTGCGTCAGCTCGAGGTTGAACATAACATGAAATGAGCCAAAAGCACCCTGGTCCTGGAAATTGCCTTGGTAAAAATCAATACGATAAGGTTGGTTTTGTATTATTTGACTTCTTATTGAGAAGAAAGAAAAAGAATAATAATTACTTGGGGGCTTGGCTAATTGGTTGGGCTTCTCCTGTGTTTCTGTTACACACAACTGCTACTGCGCTACAGCTGCGGTGGCAAAGTACCAGATGCTGAACAGCTCACCCAGGAGCTCTGAAGGCTCCAAGTCCAGAGATAAGGTACTGGCAGAATTAGTTTCTTCTGGGGCCTCCCTAGGCTCCAGGAAGCTGTTTTATCTCTTACTCTCTACCTGAAGCTTGCTTTGTAATGTCCTGTTCTTGTTAGGATACTGGCCACACTAGACAATGGACCCCTGTATAGACATCATCATTTTAACTTGATTGTCTCCTAAACATCCCTATTCCAAATGAGTCACACTCTGAAGAACTTCATGTTAGGGTCAACATGTGTGTTGGGAGGAACACATTCACACAAGACAACATGGAAGCCAATGTAACTTAAATATTATAATATAAAATAGGTATATATACACATATATACAGATCAATACATAGAAACATAGGTAGATATGGATGGATGGATGGATAGATAGATAGACGGACAGGCGGACAGACTGATGGATGGACAGATAGGCAGATAAGGAGAAGGAATCAGTTAAATCAATGATAGTGAGACCAGAGGCTCTGCTCACCAGTATTATGCTTTTAAAAAGAAACATACCTGTGTGTCCTCTAATAACATTTAAGTCAATTATATACTACATTCCAGAGGACGTTTTCACAGCATATGACCTAGTGACATCACAGCCCTTTCCTCGTTTATATAATGACACTGTAATGTCTACATGGTGGTGAAAGGACGCTGTATTTATTGATGAAGCCAATTAAATATGTATTTCTCAAACAGTGTCTTTGTCATTACAGGGCACATCACTATAATCGATTGTTTCTCTATGTCCTTTAAAAGGGCACTTTCTATGGTGTTCATCTCCATGTCCCCATCTCATCGTTATCTACAATGGAAGACACATACATAGACAAGACATCCTTGATGCCTAGGCAGAAAAGCACAATAAAAGCATTTTTGAACCAATCTTGGCAACCATTTTGCCTGTCCTGAGTTACCTATGATGGGTCCTGTAATGGAGAAAAATACACTTTCTTCGGGGAGACATTTTTTTCTACTTTTTCTTTTATTACATATTTAGAATACTGTGTAATGGTAAAGCATATTATTATACTATTTTAACCAAACAGATAAAAATAAAGCAATACTCTCTACCTTGTAAGGTTTTTAAAAATTATGATCATATACATGAAGTGTCCAGGGGACAGTCTCAGATATTACACTAGCACCTTCCATGGCCAGTATCAGTTAAAGACTGGCTCCCTCTCATCTCCGACAGGTTAGCATGGATAGACTGTGAACAAAGATTTTATTTCCAGTTCACAGAAAGACCTATATTTTATGTTACCTTTGATGTGTGCACAGAGCACACCATGGTATGGTCAATGATAAAAATATTTAGATATTCAAATTCCTTTAATAAAAATGAGTTATGAGTATCTCCATATAATTTAAGTATAAAATTACAATTCTTTAGGCAGCTATATAATAATATATTTTATGCTAAAATGAAAAATCAGTTCATTTTTAATAAGAAAAACAAATTAAATTGTTCTTGAGGGTTTCAAACTTGCCAACATATATTCATATATTCTCTCTCTCTCTCTCTCTCTCTCTCTCTCTCTCTCTCTCTCTCTCTCTCTCTCCCTCTCTGTCATTCCAGAAACACTATTTTTGTAATGCAACTGGAGCAATTCAAGAGCGTGCCAACTACATCTTAATGTAGTTTCGAGGCAGTTTTTTGGCCTGTCATTTCCTCTCTATGACATTAAAGTTCACTTCACTAAGTACTATGTTATTACGTGGTATACTGCAAGAGAATCGCATCCAGCTGCAGTTTCGATGTCTGTTACTGGTATGTTCCCTCTAGATCGGATAAAATGCATGAAGTTTTTTTTTTTTTCCTGCAACATAATTTGTTGTTCCAAGTTACTACAACACAGAGGACAATGAAAACACAAGGAAAATATAGCATTTAGTGTTTCTTTTGTACCAGGACTGCTCATGTGCATGGAGCATCCTTAAAAAGAAGGACTGAGCCTCTCATCCAAGTGTACCAGGGCTGCTCATGGGCAGAGGGCATCCCACAAAGGAGGAACGAGTCCCTCATCCCAGTTCCATGAAAGCAGGAAAGAATGGATGCTACATAGAAGCCCCTGTTGCAGGTAGTTGTCCTAAGATGTCAAAACACATCTTTGGGGATGTGGAGAGGAGCACTCAGGAAGACAGGAGCAAAGCCATGATGATTTTTAAAAATTCTCCACTTATACAATACTGCCACACATGCTGATGTACCATAGCATCTCCCTTTACTTCTCAGGTAGTTTGGTTACCAAAGGAGTGTTCAGCATACAAGCTCAGTGTGGTTTCTGGACTTTCTTTCCTGTACTTTCCACTCCTGATGCACGGCCTAAAGAGAGTTTATTATTTAGATCAAGGCATTATTTAATAAAATGCTTCTAAAAAAATCACTGTTCCTGTATCTTCTTTATTCTACAGCAGGCACAGAGAGACACACAGAGAAGGACCACCAACCAAAGGAGCTGGCACAGGTGGAACATGAGTGTGGTTTAAGGAGTATCTACTTTGAGGATCTTAAGCAGTTTGTCAGTTAACTTAAATACATAAAGATATAAGCTTGGCAAAGATTTAAAAGTGGCCCTTTATATGGTAGGAGAATCAAGCCATTGCCATACCCAAACCAAGCAGGGGATCTACCACTTGGCCATACCCACATCTGTCCATTTACTTCCTATGTTGGGATAGGACCTTACTAAGTTCCCAGGGAAGGAATCCTACAGCCATGGTTCCTGAAGTAGCTGTGGTTATAGAGCTACCCTAGCTAAGCCAACTGAACGAGGAGTCCTGATGGGCCCAGTTGTTGATGTTATCACAAAGTAAAGATTTTAAAGGATCCATGTGTTTCTGTGATTACATGTCTGGAGGTAGGTGAGTATAGGTGTGTGTGTGTGTGTGTGTGTGTGTGTGTGTATAAGTGTGTATGTTTGAGCATGTCCATGTGTGTATAGGTGAGTATAAAAGTAGGACCAATTAATGAGGACCAAGTTGAATCACCCTTTCTTAAGAAGGAAAACCATACAGATTAGGATATTGTGGGAAACACTGTCTATTAATATAGAGGAGACACCAGCAAACATAGCACATAGTGTGATATAAGATGCACAGCCAGAGTGACAGCTCATATTCAGGTAAGACTTCATCCCTGGATGGGGGCCAATTAATTGGCTAAGTGAAGCAGATGAGTCTTCAGGGGCCCATGGGTTTTATATGTCCAATGGTTTGCTATGCAAGTCACAAATCAACCCTCACAAGCTCTATGGGGCTAAGTGAGATAATGAAAGTGAAACTGTGATACGGATTGTAGAGAACAGTCAAGTGTGGGGGAATTCCTGGTTTACAAGGAAGAGACCGGTGGAATTACACAGTGCGCAGCATGTCCTGAAGAACAGAAGAGCTGATCTGAAGTAGAGTGTCATTATTGTCATTTGGTCTCAAACCATGAGGATAAATGGACTTTGATTAGAGCTAGTCAAGAAACCCATCAAGTGTCAATACACTAAAAAAACTGAAGATCTAGGCAGACCCAATGCTGCAAGAACATTAGAGAGCCTGTGTAATCTACAGAAACCCAGACATTGCACATTGAATAATAAATAAATAAATAAATAAATAAATAAATAAATAAATGCAACATGTTACAGAGCGATCTATATGGACTGACCTGGGAACTAAGGAATAAAGACTGGTTAACGAAACTTGTGACTGCTCAGTGCCTGATTTGCTACTGGAGTGTGTGTGCCCCTCACAGCCGCACATCATCCCAGATCTAGAAACATCCAGTATCTGATTTACAGAACACAGCACACAAGAAAAATGTGGGTTCCTAAAAGCCTCTTGTGGAGTGGGATGGATTCATAATTTGGAGACACAAAATCATCATTTTAATCACTGAAGATTCTTGACATCTGTCTAAGGCATGACTTGATCTCAGAGGTGAAAACTGGCACGGGGCAAGAAAAACTCTTGGCTATAGAATGGGAAGGAATCTGCTTTTCATTCATTCAGAGATAGGAGTAAAAGAAGCACAGAAAAATGAGGAGGTCAACCAGGAAGAATCCTATTTCTCTTAGTCAGGGCTTCTATTGCTGCAATGACACACCATCCCCAACACAGCTTGGGGAGGAAAGGGTTTATTTGACTCACACTTCTACAATGTAGACTGTCACTGAAGGAAATCAAGACAGGAACTCAAACAGAGCAGGAATCTAGAGACAGAAGCTGATGCAGAGGCCATGGAGGGGTGCTGCTTACTGGCTTGCTTCCCATGGCTTGCTTAGCCTGCTTTCTTATAGGGCCACCAGTACAAGTATGGCACCACCTACAACAGACTAGGCCTTCCCACACCAATCATTAATTAAGCAACTACTGTTCTACAGGCCTGACTACAGCCTGATCTAACTGTGCACTTTCTCAATTGAGGTCCCTCCCTTAAACTCTAGCTTGTGTCAAGTTGCCATATAACTTGCCGGGATATCCCTTAAACCACCAGAGGACACTTTAGAAAGCGAGGAGACATGTACAACTGAATAGGTAAAGACGTTACTATGGAGATCTCTATCCATGTGTGAGCATAAGCATGCATCCTTGAGAAATCATTAAACTAAAATGAAAACAATAGCAGTTTTAAAAAAAGCCACAGGATGGACCATTTAGAGACTGCAGTATCCAGGGATCCATCCCATAATCAGCTTCTAAACGCTGACACCATTCAATACACTAGCAAGATTTTGCTGAAAGGACCCAAATATAGCTGTCTCTTGTGAGACGATGCCGGGGCCTAGCAAACACAGGAGTGGATGCTCACAGTCAGCTATTGGATGTATCACAGGGATCCCAATGGAGAAGCTAGAGAAAGTACCCAAGGAGCTAAAGGGATCTGCAACCCTATTGTTGGAACAACATGAGGTACTAACCAGAACCCCGGAGCTCTTGTCTCTAGCTGCATATGTATCGAAAGATGGCCTAGTCGGCCATCAATGGAAAGAGAGGCCCATTGGACTTGCAAACTTTATATGCCCCAATATAGGGGAATGTCAGGGCCAAAAGAATGGGAATGGGTGGGTAGGGAAGTGGGGGGCGCTATGGGGGACTTTTGGGATAGCATTGGAAATGTAATTGAGGAAAATATGTAATAAAAATATTAAAATAAAAAAAAAAAGCCACATGGAAGCTGTGCAGTCAGTGGAGGGTGATGCAGAGTCAACAACAATGCCCACACTATGGACAATGGATATGTACTGAATAATTAATTCAGCGACGACCCTTCAGAGTGTTAGAGAAGGGGATAGAAGCCCCTTCTTTTCTGCTTTTGTTTATCTATGATCCCTTTAGAAAGCTCCTTCTTTTCTGATTTTGCTTATCTATGATCCCTTACCTTCTAGGATAAGATGTCCCATTCTCTTTTTTCTCAGACTCAGACCCAGTCTCAGCCATCTCTCCCCAGAGTCCCTGGTCACTTCCATGTGGAATAATATCAGACATTAATTTCTACAGCCTGATGTTGGCTCTCATTCCTACTAAAGTGCTTTCCTCTTTAAACCATCTCAGAAAGCAGAGCAAGGATATGTATGTATCTACACATGTAGACATATATATTTCATGCACACATATATTCATTACAGACATATTCATCTTTGTTTAGCAAGAGAACAACATTTTAGGAAATGTACTGTTAGTGATTTGTCTTTGGTTTGATAAATTTACCTAAACGTAACTAGTATTGCCTACTTAGGTAGTCTATTGTCCCTAGGCCACAACCCAAACAACATATTATTGTACAAAATACTGAAAGCTTTTATAATGCACTCATCTAAAATATTTAAAAGTGTATGGATACATTAAAATATTAGGTCATGGGAGTTTTTACATCTATTAGTTTAAGGGAGCATCGTCTTATAGGGACCGACATTGGCTTAAATGGCACTACATAGTGTATGACTATATTCTAAATCCTATATACACAGGCATATCTAAAATTACTTCTGTATGTGTATATGTGGCTACATATTAAACCCAACCAGAGTTCACAGTGATGTGTGTAACTCTAATCTAATGACCAGTTTACACGGGTTATTAGAGCCATGCTTTAGACATAACCTCAACCAGTCACAGTAAGAGATTTGG
The DNA here is from genome assembly GCF_978045245.1 of Mus caroli. Taxonomy (NCBI): domain Eukaryota; kingdom Metazoa; phylum Chordata; class Mammalia; order Rodentia; family Muridae; genus Mus; species Mus caroli. Next base: position 9,235,773 of record NW_028227271.1, read on the forward strand.
CTTCAGTCGCCATTTAGGTGGTCTACATGGAAAGTGGACTCATCAGCGTCAACTGTTACCCACAAGAAAAATAACATTGCCAGTTACAATAGGGCTGTTGTTGTCTTCTCTCATCTTTATCTAACATTTGGCTAGATTTCTTGCACAAAAGGAGTGTGCTGAGACTAAGTTCCTTAGGATGTCAGCCTTAGATAAGGAAATACAGCTACCCAGAATCACAGAACTTCACAATAAAAAGAATTTCTTCTTGCAAAACCAGACCATGCTGGGTTGTTCTCTCTAGCCAAGATTATTTTTGCATGAAACGTGAACACACCATTTCCCAATGAGCAGAGCCTGTCAGTAGTTAGCTGTAGTGTTTGATTCCCCCCACACTTCCAATGTACATTAGCAAAATGCAATGCTTCTGTTGTGACTGTTACCGTCAATATATGACATCACCTATAATCTTTATTTTCAGTCTTACAGATGCATATTTCTACAGAAAATACATCCTTTGAAAACTGTGCAGATAATCCAAACAAGAAAGCTACCAGTTGGATTTTCGTATATGATCTTAAGGCAAGCTTCTATTAACACACTGAATCTGTTGGCATATTAAACTGCACATCTTATTTTCTGCCTTAATCCCTATAATTGAGAGGAAATGACATACAATTACATCAAGTTAAAGCTACACAGAATGCTTTTGGTTATTACTCCCAGCTTGTAAAAGCATTGCATCCGTACATCCAGGCAACAGTACATTAGTTTACTGAGGATGTCGTGATTATTTTAAATAAGGGATACAGGGAGACCATGACTATTAGGTAGGATTCAGTAGTTGAGGGTATTCATTGGTACAAGACCCTTAGTTTGGTGACCTTGGGTAAATCGTTCCTTTATTTCCATTTCACTGTTGATAATGAGGGCATTAGAACAGAAACAGAGAAATGCCATGACTTTTCTGGTCTGTGGTGTATATGTATGTGTAGTGTGGTATGGTATGGTGTGGTGTGGTGTGGTGTGTGTGTATGTGTGTATATGTGTGTATATGTGTGTGTATGTGTGTATATGTGTGTGTATGTGTGTATATGTGTGTATGTATATATGTGTGTATGTGTGTATATGTGTGTATGTATGTATATGTTTGTATGTGTATATGTGTGTATGTGTGTATATGTTTGTATGTGTATATGTGTGTATGTGTGTATATGTGTATGTATATGTGTGTATATGTGTGTATGCATGCATGTGCGTGTATGTGTGTGTGTCTGTGTGAACATCCATATGTACATGTATTGTTCTCTGTACATGAATGCTTGTAAGCACACAGCACTCAGGGCACACATGTGGATTTGAGAGAATAACCTGAGGTGTTCTTCACCATCTACTTTACTGGGAGCAAGATCTCTTTGTTGTGTTTTTCACGTCAAACACAAGACCAGCTGCTCAGTGAGCTTCTGGGATTCTCTGTACCTGCCTTTCCACTCCCCACTGGAATGCTGGGATTACACACGCAGATGCTATGGCATTTAGGCTGTCTGCAGATCTGAACTCTGGCCTTTACTCTTGCATACAGAGCCATCTTCCAAAAGATCTTGGATTTTACACCCTTAAAAAAAATCCAACTAAACACCATTTTCAAAGAGAAAACAAGCGATCATAATAAACACACATGTTAAAAACAGGAGTAAGACAGTGAAACATGTTAACCAACAGAAGCAACGTTGTGTCAAATTTCTAAGCTTTGAAGTCAGCAAGCTTGCACTCACACCTCAGCTCTGTCACTCACTGCAACCAAAGCCCACAGGATGCTGTCATTAAAACACTTCAAAGAAGGGCGCACACTTTGTAAAGTAGCAGAGCAGATTAAAGGGAGCGGTGTACATGGAGCCCAGCATGGCGAGCAGAGAGTCAGCAGCTGTCACGGCCTGTCTGCAGAGCGTCCGATGTGGCTGATACCTCTCTGTCTTCCTATATCTAATTGTATTTGTAGTGCCTTTCTTGTACTATCTCAGTCACTCTGTATTGTGTGGGAATGAGAAAAGAAGGCACCCTCTTCTTATTTAAAAGAAAATCGTTACACTTATCACCATTATATACCATTAGCTCTGGGAAAGGTCTTTTTTTTTTCTTTCTTTTTAAAAAAATTTATTTTATTTATTTATACTTCAAATGTTGTCCCCTTTCTGATCTTCTCTCCACAAACTCCCCTCTGCCTCCCCCTCCCCCTTGCCTCTAAGAGGGTGTTCCCCCACCAACCCACCCACTCTAACCTCACCCCTCTAGCATGTTCCCCTTCTCTGGGGCATCAAGCCTCCCCAGGACCAAGCACCTCTCCCCCCATTGATGCTAGATAAGGTAGTTCTCTGCTAAATATGTAGTAGAAGCCATAGACTGACTCATGTTTATTCTTTGGTTGGTGGTTTAGTCCCTGGGAACTCTGAGGGCTCTGGTTGGTTGATAATGTTCTTCTTCCTATGGGGTTGCAAACCCCTTCAGCTCCTTCAGTCTTTCCCCACAACTAGCTTGTTAATCATTTGTTTTTTTTTTCCTCCCCTTTTTAAAAATCACAAAAGAGTGTTAATTTTGTTAGTTCTTTTTTTTTGCGCATGATTATTATGCCCCCCATCCCCCATTACTATGTTGTGACACAGTAGATTCATATATATTGAACCACTGTTATAAAAGATAAAAGTCATTTAATTATGACATCAAACACTTATATATATTGTTTTATTTTTAATTATGTGTGCTTTTATATATATATATATATATACACACACACACATATATATATACACACACACATATACATATATGTGTGTGTGTGTGAGTGTGAGTGTGTGTGTGTGTGCATACAGGTGCCATGGTATGTAGAAGAAAGAATGAGACCCCTCCAGAGCTGGAGTTACAGGTGGTTGTGAGCCACTTAACATAGATGCTAGAACTGAACTCAGGTTCTCTATAAGAGCAGCGCATGCTCTTAACTGTAAAGCTGCATCTTCAGCCCCCAAACACAGCCTTTAAATGTGCTGTGTGCATTGCAGTTTCTTTCCTAGGGAGTTTTTTTACTATATCTTTGTTCATCAAGGTCTGTTTCTGTTCACTGTCGCATGTCAAGCACAATGCTTCTCCCAATGAACAAATCACAATAGTAGTTTGTGAATGGGGGGGGGGGACCTGCCTTTTTTCTCTGGCTCACAGAAAATTTCTCCCTAGATTACCCAGTGGTCTGGAATGTGAATCACTCATTTGTCTGGCTATTATCAGCACATTCTATTTAACCAATCTGAAAGCAGACTTGGAGTATCTCCCTCATTAGGTCTGAGGCACCTCTACCGATGTTCCACCTTGGTCCCTAGGAAAAAAAGGCAAAGAACTTCTCCCATCCCTCAGCTTGGCAGCACACAGGGCGTGGAACTCTGATCACAGCCCCTGGGGAGGCTGGGAGTCTACAAGTTCAAGGGCTGGACTACAGAGTAAAAATTCAAAGTCATCATAAGCAACTCGGAGAGACCTTCTCTCAAACTAAAATAAAATGGGGCTAATGGTATGGCCCACCTGGTTATACACAATCAACCTTCAACATTCAGATCTAAGTAACAGTTGTGCTCTGATCTCAGGAAGAGACCAATCATTGGTAGAGAGCCTCATTTTGTCTTGGGTGAGACTTGACCCCAATGTCTGTCATGCCCTAGTTTGGATCTCTGGCTAACAAAGCGGGATGGTGACTAATGCCAATGGGTTGCCCTGTAGATAATAGGGAGATTATTAGTTGTGAAAATTCTGGCTCCAAATCCAATCGGCTGTGGACTTCCAATATTGAGCCATGGAGCTCAGAGGTGAGTTTATGGATCATCAGACTTGTCACCAAATCTGGAGAGCGCACAGAGGCAGAGCATCGGGCAACCTCACAGGTACCTGCGCTTAGTTGCTTATTCAGTTTATGAAATCCTGGTCAGTCATGATTCAGACAATTCAAACACTGACAACAATCTTTAGGTAGTTTTACTCTAAATATAAAATCTTAACTCAAGCAAAAAGATGTTGATTATAGCTCACGACACCAAACATTTTTTTTTTAAGAAGGACTTTTAAAAAAAATTCATTCATTCATTCATGAATCATGCGTGCACACAAGAGCATGTGTGTATAATGTTTATATGTGCTGTGTGTGTATGGAGATCACAGGATTATTTGTGGGACTCTGCTCACTTTCTACTGTTTGGGTCCTAAGGATCAAATTCAGGTCATTGGGTTAAGGGGCCAGGTGTCTTTCCCCATTGAGCCAATATTCCAGCCCTCAAATTCAAGAGGGGCCTCTCAAGACATTACTGAGTGTGTCCACCTGTAATACAGACACAATCCCTCCTCTCAACACCGACCCTAAACATTTAGGTCCTTAGAGATCTTCAGTAAGGGGCACGTTCTTTCAAACATTTACAACTCCAAGGACGGTTTGAGGTCTCAGTGTTGCTAGTCTGGGTTTTACTGACTGGAATGATCGGCTATACTAGAGGGTGTGACTTAAGCAATTTAGGATGAGGTTGCTTGTTAGTTTCTTTGTCCTGTTAAACTCCACTTACCTTTAAGAAATAAAGAAAAGATCTCTAAGATGTTCAGAGGCAGTGGTGGCAGTGATGCTGGCATACTACATACACCCTTCAGCCTTATAGTGAACTTTATAATTAGGATTCATTATTAGGACTCATTATTTTGGGCCAAGGTGATTTTAAAACCCTGAAAGTAAACATTTCTATCCATTTTGGAAAGCAATATACTTGGAAGCTTCACAATTCCTATAAAGCACCCATCAATTGCAAACCAAATGACTTGAAATTATCCTTTTATGATTTTCAATGAAGTCCTCCATCTGAATTGACTGGCAGGTTGGGAACCCATCACCGCAGTACAACTCTCCAGAAAGCATGGAAGGTTTGTTGTCTGTCAGGTAGACGTCTAGGGACATGGCAAGGAAAACACTCCTGCTTCCAAATAGTGGCATAAAAGTCAAAATATATAAAAGCTTAATCACCACGTTTCACTTCCGTGCATTTAAAAACTGTCTAGTGGTGTTTTAACTTACAACATTGTGAACTATTTATTCTTTATCTTCCTACCAAGAGACGACAATTAAACAAACAGCACATTTTGCTACCCAATTTAAAGATGCTTTAATTTGATGCCTATGTCACATATCATGAGATTATTCTCTTAGACAAAAATGTGTGTGCTCTAGATAAAGAAAACCACTTCTATAGAGTAGTAATTTATCATATATACATATGTGTGTATGATAAATTACATACACGCACCACACACATACATAAGCGTGCGCGCACACACACACACACACACACACACACACACACACACACACACACAGGTATCCTCATTTTCCCCCGGCTCCTCCTCCAGTAGTCATGGCTTGACCTAGAACAAGCTGATCTTCTATCAGCCCCATTACAGAGAACTACTTTGGCCAAGGCCATTACTCCTCAGAGTTTAAAGTCATGGAAACTCAGCACTGGGACTTATTTCATCCATTACTGGCACTTCTCATGGATGTATAAACACTCTTGGCATCTGGCACCATTCCCTAAGGTTTCATTCACTCTGTGGGCTGGTCCCCGCCGCGCCCACTCCGAGTCCCCTCTCCATGTGCACTTCCTCTCATTTGGATCCTCATCTTCTCTATGAGATTTAATCCTAGTATATTGTATCTTTGTTTTTATATCCTTTTAATTTCTTCATGCACTATCTACATGTAGCTGCCACCTGTACAAACTACAAGTATAAAATGAATTTAAGTTTATGCACTACTGTCTTAGAACTTACTCTGAAGATCTGTACGCAGGTGCCTGGCACTGGGCTCCTCTCTGTCTGGGCTCATGGAGCCCCAGGTCAGACCTTGCTCATTCAGCAGGAGCTCCGACAGCAGGAGACAGTTGTGACTGTCCACTGAGCTGCTGCTCATCTCCACATGTGCAGCGCTATCACTTCCTCATCTGCAATGTCTCACCAACCATGAGCCCCTCTCCTGCATGGCTGCTGCTCATCTCGAGGTGGACTCTTCTGCTCGACTTCTCTATAAAAGCAATTCTAACTCGCCCAGTGCAGCATCTCAGGGCCCACATCCTGGTCCACACTTCCTCCCTTCCTCTCCCTGTATTCTTCACTGGGATGAGAATGACACTAGCCTGATTTTTATCTTTCAGATTTATTGTCTCAGATCAGTCAGTATCTGCTGCTAGAAACAACAGGCCTTATAAGAGAACCATAAAGAACACAGAGTAACAGGCAGTGAGGCCGGAGCTGAGAGCCAGGTTAGTGGCTAAAAGGGCCATGATTCTCATAACTATGTTACATTGTGCTTGGTGTTTAATTTAAATAAGCATTATTTAAGCAGATTACTTAAAATTTGACTATTTTTAAATTACCAATATTAAATTTACACTGGCATGAGATTGGGTTAATATGCAGGTAGAAATGTATCCCCAAAAGTTAAATTACTCTGGTATGAATACAGGGTGAATTTTCAAAGCAAATTATTCATATCACATGCTAACAAAGTAATGTTGCTTGGTGTGTGTGTCTGTGTGTGTTTATGTATGTATGTGTATGTGTATGTACAAATGAGTGCATTCTACATCTATGTGCATACATATGTATACTAATGTGTATATGTATGTGCACACATGTATATGTGTTTTTCTATGTGCAGTGTATGCTTGTGCATATAAATATGTACATGTATGCATATAAATGTGCATATCTATGGGTATACATGGATGAATATGAATACAAATTAATATGTACCTGTGCATGCATGTGTTTCTGTGTGGGCATATGTGTATAAACATGTGTCTATGTGTGCAAATTTCTGCTTGTGTATGTGCATAAATGTGTGTATACATGTGTGCATGTGTATGCAAATGTATGTATATAGGTGCTCATGTATCTGTGTGTGTAAATGTATGCATGTATGTGTGGAGGCCAGAGGACAACCCTGGGTGTTATTCCTCAGTGCTGTGTACACTTTATTCTATTCATTTTATCTTCAGACAAGGTCTTTCCTTTAGCCTAGCACATGTCAAGCAGATGAGACCAGCTGGCTGGAGAGCTCCTGAGCCCTACCAGTCTCTTGTACACTAAGCGTACAGGAGTGTACTGCTTTTCACATAGGTTCTGGTGACTGGACTCAAGCCCTCTGTCTGTGGCAAACACTTTAGCAAACAAGCTACCCACCCCACCCCTGCCTCTCAGTTACCTTTTTATCAAGAAGTAAATGTTTTACCTCTATCGAGAAAATCATTTGGAGTACTGTCTTCGGGTCTTTCTAATGTTAAGACCTCAAGGTAGGATCGTTTACAATGGAGCCCGCTAACTTAGTATTAAGGTGACTGATTTTCCAGATATGGGTATTTTATTTTGGAAAAATAAATGGTTTGTTTTTCCTCAAGTACAAAGGCCATCTTCAACCAAAGACAGACATTTGTTGAAAGAAATAAGAAAGAAGTGTACTGTGTATTAAATAATAATGAGTACACACACCATCATAACATGGAAAATATAAAATATTTTTCTAGTTAAAAGTATTGTTCTAGAAACTAGCTAGAAGACTTGGTGGGTGAAAGTGCTGGCTACCAAGCTGACTGGTGTGAATTTGATCTCACCCACATAAAGGTGGAAAGAGAGACCCATCTTCCACAAATTGTCTTCTGACATCCACGCATGCTATAGATCACACACACACATACACACACATGCACATTCAGAAATAAATATTTTTAACTAAATATCATAAGGTCATCAGGTCGGGTGGGAACTTGACAGCAGTATGTTTCTCTTATAATCAGTGTTAAATTATTTCTATATTATCACTATATGGATTGGCACCTAGCCTTTGCAAAACCATTTCCACTGATGAATACTCAGGACTTCACCACACAGGCTCACTGGGTATTATGAGGTTCACGCTCTCTTAGGGAATCATTCAAATGTGAAGATCAAGTCTGTTTCTATGTGTCATTAGGTAATTAATGGTCAATATTTTGACCGCTGGGGGGAAATGTATAACAAAACTGTTCCCTCATCTCCATTTTAGCCTTAAAGTAACAAATAATATTATGGAGTTCAATGAGATTTCACAGACTAACACGACGTACCCATTTGTAAAACAGAAAATGGAAACCCATTGTAATCAGATGGGTCACAATATAAAGAGGGGGTTAGTAACATTTCTCTCTATGGATTTTCATGATTTGGGGATATTTTCATTTGATTTATTTACTGAATTTTTGTTCTTTAGAGACAGGGTTTGTTGTAGCACAGATTAGTCTCTAACCTGCTCTGGAGCAGAGGACGATAAATGACCTTGATCGTCCAGCTTCCATGTCCCAAATGCTGGGATGAACACACACACGCACACGCACACATACACACTCACATACACAACACACACACACACACACGAGCACACACACTCACACACACACACACACGTGCGCGCGCGCACACACACACAACACACACTCACTCACTCACACACACACAACACACACTCACACACACGCGCGCGTGCGCACACACACAGGCACAACACACACACTCACTCACACACACGCACGCACACACATGCACATGCACACACATCCTTTTATTGATTCTTTGTGAATTTCACATCATGTACTCTATTCCCACTCGTTTCCCCCTTCCCTTCTTCCATCCTTTCAACTTCCTCATCAAAAGAAAAGAAATCTCACTGTGGAAGCTGCAACGTGTCACAGTGTGGCCCACAGTGCATCCTTTAGTTCACACACCTTTACTTGCAAACATTCCTTACAATGAGTCACTCTTCTGGTTCAAGGCCCCTGGCTTCTGCTACATTATCAATACTGGATCTTTACTGACCTCCTTCCAGATATCCTGTTGTTGTCCTGTAGCACAGAAATCCTAGAGCCTTGGATCTGTAGGATAGGCCCTTCATGTGCTCCAGCAGTTCAGTATTGGGGTAGATGTTGAGATGGGCCAACTTAAAGCCCTACACGTGGGCTTGCTGGTAGCTGAGCTGGTCATCCCACCAGCTCTTCCATACTCATATCACCAGGGCAGGCTCTCCAATACTGTTGTGGCTAGCTCATCCACTGCTACAGACAGCAAGGGACAAAGCCAGCTCTTCCACTCCCCTGCCCTGATCCCAGCAGGGCCAGCTCCACTGCGCTGCCCACACAAGGTGTAGGGCCCAATCTTCTAATTCTGCAGCTGGTGAGGGGCAGAACCAGCTCTCCCTTTCTCATGGCCTTGGGGTCAGCTATCTCACTTGCCCCTCGCCACAGGTAGCAAGGGGCAAGGTGAGACATCTCTCCCTCTTACTCATGCCACCACATGATGGATAACATGGCAAAGCCAGCTCTCCCATGCTCACACCCTCAGGGCCAGCTCATCTGGAACTCCCCAAGGAACATCTCTGCACATCCTCAGCCATCAACATGGTCCCAGGTAGTAGCCCAGACCAGGGATGTCTGCCTGGCCTTTTGTGGTAACATATCCCTGCTTCTGGAGGGTCATGGACCCAGACATGGCCCTCATTGGCCACACTGGCCAAGTCCTCTCAGCATGGCCTTAGGTGTCATCACCAGCTGTTCACATCAGGCTGTTCCTCATTACCCTTGAGTCTCTAGTTCTGTCTTGCTTCCTTGAGCACACATCCTTTTGCTTCTCTTTCTCTTCCACTCTTTCTATTGCTTATTGGCTCATCTTAGTGGTACCTGGAGGTTCTGGGTGTCTGGGGTTGTCTCAGGAGTGGTCTCAGGAGTACTATGCCCAGCTGGTGCCAAGGGCACCAGGAAGGGGTTATCTGAGGCTTGCAGCCCACCCAGGTCCCATGGCACTGGACTGGGGATTCATTTTAGGCATGGTCTGCCAGCCTGTGTCTTACGGTGCTGGACTGGGGGGGGGGCAGCTATTTTATTTTCATTATTATATTCAATAGTATACATTAAAGTGATGATGATAATGGTGATGATGATGGTGATGATGATGATAATGGTGATGATGATAACTAATAAGAGTTTCTTTGCTACCTCTTGTTGGGTCAAATTTAAACAATTCAACCCTTTGGTTAGACCTTACCACCCATACTACTCAAAGCAGAAGACACAGTGGTTGTATTTGTCCCCCAAGTAAGAATGTAATAATGTCAAAGGTTGAAAGATGGTTGAACCGAAGCCATTAGGCTGCTGCAGAAAGTGCTTATTTAAATAGGGGTTTTTTTTTTTAATCTAATTTTAAACATGAAGATGGAGCATCATCCTCTTCTTATGCCTGTGTGGAAGCAAACAGGTGCATACAGTTGCACACATCTCTCTCTGTTCTCACTTTGTGATTTTTTAAAACCCCAACTTCTCTGCTTTGCCACTGTCCCACTGGGGTTGTCATCTCTATATTCTCTGTTGGTGAATTCCTTGTCATACCCTGCCCAGGCCATAAAACACAAATCTCAGTTTGGGATACAGTGGCTCGGGGACCATTGCTAAGGATGCATTTCTATCTACATCACGATAGACTCATTCACACTGTTGTGTTCAGCATTGCCCAAGGCTCAGCACCAGTTCACGCTACCTGTCTACTGCATCTTTTAGGATATTTAGCCCATCCCACATCATCTCAGCAAGACACCAGTTTCCATATGGCTTGATTTCTGTTGAAAACTAGATGCATCTATTGAGATGTGACACGTGCTACTCAGATTCACAATTTCACGGTTCAAAGCAATACGTGTGACTAAGAAAGACAGGATGGACAACCTTCACCCAATTTCTTCCCCACTCTCTTCCTTAATCATGGTTTTTCCTTGGTGCAAACAAATAAGCCATGCGTTTAGAAAACAGAATCCCAAGATGCTTCCTATCCAGGGCAAAGCAACTGTGTCTCTGGAGAATACAGACACAGATGACACTAGGAGAATCACACTGCTTGTCCTGTCTGACTTCAGACAAGACAGTGGAAATGGCAGCAGGTAGGCCCTCGGGAAGGCGAAAGTGAAAAAAAAAAAAGATTTTTATTCTTACACCTTTATTCTTTAAAATTAAGAAATGATCTTGGGAGTGGTTTCAGAAGCCATCTGTGAATATTCCCTTTGGCATCTAATATTTCCAAACACAGTCATAGTTTGGTCTTTTCCCTGACGTGAGAGCCTGTGAGCTACAGTGGCCTCCTCTCTGAGTTTATCACTGGCATCATTGTCTTCACTGGGAAGTCCACCTATCACTGAGTGGAGGAAGCAGGAAGTTAGGCAGTTGTAGCTGATGATACCTGAGTGGGCTATTGCAAGTGAAGAACATAGGAACTTTGCTAGCACAAACTGCACACTGCACAGGCCTCAGTGTTGTTCAGTCTGCTGCAGGACCACACTGCAGCACTGCACAGGCCTCACTCAGTGTGGTTCAGTCTGCTGCAGGACCACACTACAGCTCACAACAGGTTTGCTTGTAACATCTCCTATGCCCACGTAGAGCTTAAACAATTCCTTTTTAATAGCTAGAGCAAAATCAAAAGGAAACATCTGCTTTTGAGTGGGCGGCATGAAGTATGCAAATATTCTCTTTCATTATTGAGATGGTAAGTATTTCAAATATGGATTTTTTATACTTTATCTCCTATGACTAAGAAGAAACCCAAACGTCCTTTATTCTTGCTAAGTTTCTTTTAGATGACAGACCTGCACATAAAGAAAGATTTCTTGGCTTCCCACATGATTTCCATGTTTAATAGTTTGCATCAGATTTTGCTTTTTAAAGACTCATGACAGTCAAGATAACCAGGTCAAAATGTATAAAATAATAAAAAAAAATTAAATATTTCTTCCATTGTTTCATGCTCTGTGGTTGGAATTACTACTTTTGAATAACTGGGAAGGAACACACTCAAATATATTACACATTAGCAATTTATTTGAATAATGACTATTTAAATTTTAATTTGTTTGACATATAAAAATATATTTTGCCAATAACTATAACTAAATTACAACTTTAGATCAATTATCTAAATTAGTAATTAGTTCGATTACTCATTGGGAGTAAGTCATCACATATATTAAAATAAAGTCTTTATATGAAAGAGATAGACAGTACATAGATTTGAGTGGGAATTTCCAAGGAAAAATTGTATTAGGATGCTTTTGGAGGATTCTAGCATGGATTCCTGTCCTCTGTAAGAACTGTGATTAAGAATCCCTCTGGAGGGGCTGAGGAGGTGGCTTGGATGATAAAGGGTTGCTGCACAAACAAAAAAATCTGAGTTCAATATTCAACATAAAAGAAGAACATGGAGAGGCATGTCTGTAACTCCAGCCCTGAAGACTCGAGGGCAGAGGGAGACATAGGATTGGCTGGCCAGCAGCCGAGCTGGGTTGTGATGCTCTGGGTCCAGATTTGCTGTCTGGAAGGATACAGTAGGAAGGGAAAGTGTGAGCAAGTGGGTTAGGGGACAGACTAGGGTTGGATTGGGTCATATCATTCATACACACACACACACACATATATACACATATATGTGTACATATATTATATATATGAATAAATTTATCAAATAATAAAAAAATTCTTTAAAAAGAATATGTAGAGAACAATTGAAGAAACCCAATATTAACTCCAGCCTTCACATTTACTCACATATGTCCATGCAACCTCCATGTGTCTAGAGCACTCCCTCCCATGCACACACATATAAAACCAAAACCAAATCAAAGAAAGAAAGAATAGTTAATGACAGTCACCACAGGGACTTCGGATTCTGTTTGCATAGGACCTCTACAGTACTTGGCCCTGATACCTCACAATGTATAATCCACAGTGGGTTTTCTTTCATCAGTACCATCTGCATAAACACAGTAAATGGAGATTGGGTTCAGAGAGGCACGACACTGAGACCTTTGATACTGAGTCTGTCTCCTTTCAAATTATCATACTCCAAACCACTGTAGACAACTATATAGAGTAGAAAGATTCCCAGAACCTCAAGTTCTTATGCAGCATAATTAACTGAAGAAAAATTAAAAACTGACTCCTTAAAAGAGGCACATCAATTCTCTTAGACACGGTGATTTGTAATGACTAATGGCCTCAGAGACCTAAGCCTGTGACAACCGCACCCATTCTCCAGGGTTTCAAGGATTTAATGAGCAGATGCACAGAATACCAAGTCCATGGTGCAATACCTTCATTAAATATTTGCTACATTGTTCCACAATACTGGACAAACTATATAAGGAGCTTACATGCAAACAATATAAATGCGGGTCAAAAAAAGCACCATAAAAACAGTCGATGCTTGACTCCTGGAGCTAAGGTGTGAATAGCTACAGAAACATGTTCTTCTCACATCCTGAAAAAACCGACTTGTTTACTTGCTAAGAATTGAGTTCAAATGTCCCATTATCGCTAGCAATATTTAACAACAGTGTGCTGGCTTGCAAGATTGTGTTCAGTGTTTATTTTCTCCGAGTACTTAATTAACATTATTTTTGTAGCATTTATAGTTTTAAAAAGTAAGAAGAAATTAACATCTAAGAATAAACACATATTCCTTATTGCTCTTCTTTTTTTTTTAAATTTTTAATATTTTTATTACATATTTTCCTCAATTACATTTCCAATGCTATCCCAAAAGTCCCCCATAGCGTCGCCCACTTCCCTACCCACCCATTCCCATTCTTTTGGCCCTGGCATTCCCCTATATTGGGGCATATAAAGTTTGCAAGTCCAATGGGCCTCTCTTTCCATTGATGGCCGACTAGGCCATCTTTCCATACATATGCCGCTAGAGACAAGAGCTCCGGGTTCTGGTTAGTACATCATGTTGTTCCAACATAGGGTTGCAGATCCCTTTAGCTCCTTGGTTACTTTCTCTAGCTTCTCCATTGGGAGCCCTGTGATACATCCAATAGCTGACTGTGAACATCCACTCCTGTGTTTGCTAGGCCCCAGCATCATCTCACAAGAGACAGCTATATTTGGGTCCTTTCAGCAAAATCTTGCTAGTGTATGCAATGGTGTCAGCGTTTAGAAGCTGATTATGGGATGGATCCCTGGATACAGCAGTCTCTAAATGGTCCATCCTTTCATCACAGCTACGAACTTTGTCTCTGTAACTCCTTCCCTGGGTGTTTTGTTCCCAATTCTAAGAAGGTGCACAGTGTCCACACTTTGGTCTTCATTCTTCTTGAGTTTCATGCGTTTAGCAAATTGTATCTTATATCTTGGGTATCCTAAGTTTTGGGCTAATATCCACTTATCAGTGAATACATATTGTGTGAGTTCTTTTGTGATTGTGTTACTTCACTCAAGATGATGCCCTCCAGGTCCATCCATTTGGCTAGGAATTTCATAAATTCATTCTTTTTAATAGCTGAGTAGTACTCCATTGTGTAAATGTACCATAATTTCTGTATCCATTCCTCTGTTGAGGGACATCTGGGTTCTTTCCAGCTTCTGGCTATTATAAATAGGGCTGCTATGAACATAGTGGAGCATGTGTCCTTTTTACCGGTTGGGACATCTTCTGGATATATGCCCAGGAGAGGTATTGCTGGATCCTCCGGTAGTACTATGTCCAATTTTCTGAGGAACCGCCAGACTGATTTCCAGAGTGGTTGTACAAGCTTGCAATCCCACCAACAATGGAGGAGTGTTCCTCTTTCTCCACATCCTTGCCAGCATCTGCTGTCACCTGAATTTTTGATCTTAGCCATTCTGACTGGTGTGAGGTGGAATCTCAGGGTTGTTTTGATTTGCATTTCCCTGATGATTAAGGATGTTGAACATTTTTTCAGGTGTTTCTCTGCCATTCGGTATTCCTCAGGTGAGAATTCTTTGTTCAGTTCTGAGCCCCATTTTTTAATGGGGTTATTTGACTTTCTGGAGTCCACCTTCTTGAGTTCTTTATATATATATTGGATATTAGTCCCTTATCTGATTTAGGATAGGTGAAGATCCTTTCCCAATCTGTTGGTGGTTTTTTTGTCTTATTGATGGTGTCTTTAGCCTTGCAGAAGCTTTGTAGTTTCATGAGGTCCCACTTGTCAATTCTCGATCTTACAGCACAAGCCATTACTGTTCTATTCAGGAATTTTTCCCCTGTGCCCATATCTTCAAGGCTTTTCCCCACTTTCTCCTCTATAAGTTTCAGTGTCTCTGGTTTTATGTGAAGATCCTTGATCCACTTAGACTTGACCTTAGTACAAGGAGATAGGAATGGATCGATTCGCATTCTTCTACATGTTAACAACCAGTTGTGCCAGCACCATTTGTTGAAAATGCTATCTTTCTTCCACTGGATGTTTTTAGCTCCCTTGTCGAAGATCAAGTGACCATAGGTGTGTGGGTTCATTTCTGGGTCTTCAATTCTATTCCATTGGTCTATTTGTCTGTCACTATACCAGTACCATGCAGTTTTTATCACAATTGCTCTGTAGTAGAGCTTTAGGTCCGGCATGGTGATTCCACCAGAGGTTCTTTTATCCTTGAGAAGAGTTTTTGCTATCCTAGGTTTTTTGTTATTCCAGATGAATTTGCAGATTGCACTTTCTAATTCGTTGAAGAATTGATTTGGAATTTTGATGGGGATTGCATTGAATCTGTAGATTGCTTTTGGCAAGATAGCCATTTTTACAATGTTGATCCTGCCAATCCATGAGCATGGGAGATCTTTCCATCTTCTGAGATCTTCTATAATTTCTTTCTTCAGAGACTTGAAGTTTTAATTATACAGATCTTTCACTTCCTTAGTTAGAGTCATGCCAAGATATTTATATTCTTTGTGACTATTGAGAAGGGTGTTGTTTCCCTAATTTCTTTCTCAGCCTGTTTATTCTTTGTGTAGAGAAAGGCCATTGATTTGTTTGAGTTAATTTTATATCCAGCTACTTCACCGAAGCTGTTTATCAGGCTTAGGAGTTCTCTGGTGGAATTTTTAGGGTCACTTATATATACTATCATATCATCTGCAAAAAGTGATATTTTGACTTCATCTTTTCCAATTTGTATCCCTTTGATCTCCTTTTGTTGTCAAATTGCTCTGGCTAGGACTTCAAGTACAATGTTGAATAGGTATGGAGAAAGTGGACAGCTTTGTCTAGTCCCTGATTTTAGAGGGATTGCTTCAAGCTTCTCACCATTTACTTTGATGTTGGCTACTGGTTTGCTGTAGATTGCTTTTATCATGTTTAGGTATGGGCCTTGAATTCCTGATCTTTCCAAGACTTTTATCATGAATGGGTGTTGGATCTTGTCAAATGCTTTTTCTGCATCTAACGAGATGACCATGTGGTTTTTGTCTTTGAGTTTGTTTATATACTGGATTACATTGATGGATTTCCGTATATTGAACCATCCCTGCATCCCTGGGATGAAACCTACTTGGTCAGGATGGATGATTGTTTTGATGTGTTCTTGGATTCGGTTAGCAAGAACTTTATTGAGGATTTTTGCATCAATATTCATAAGGGATATTGGTCTGAAGTTTTCTATCTTTGTTGGGTCTTTTTGTGGTTTAGGTATCAGAGTAATTGTGGCTTCATAGAATGAGTTGGGTAGAGTACCTTCTGTTTCTATTTTGTGGAATAGTTTGTGAAGAACTGGGATTAGATCTTCTTTGAAGGTCTGATAGAACTCTGCACTAAACCCATCTGGTCCTGGGCTTTTTTTAGTTGGGAGACTATTAATGACTGCTTCTATTTCTTTGGGGGATATAGGGCTGTTTAGATCATTAACCTGATCTTGATTCAACTTTGGTACCTGGTATCTGTCTAGGAACTTCTCCATTTCATCCAGGTTCTCCAGTTTTGTTGAGTATAGCCTTTGGTAGAAGGATCTGATGGTGTTTTGGATGTCTTCAGGATCTGTTGTTATGTCTCCTTTTTCATTTCTGATTTTGTTAATTAGGATGCTTTCCCTGTGCCCTCTAGTGAGTCTGGCTAAGGGTTTATCTATCTTGTTGATTTTCTCAAAGAACCAGCTCCTTGATTGGTTGATTCTTTGAATAGTTTTTCTTGTTTCCACTTGGTTGATTTCACCCCTGAGTTTGATTATTTCCTGCCGTCTACTCCTCTTGGGTGAATTTGCTTCCTTTTGTTCTAGTGCTTTTAGGTGTGTTGTCAAGCTGCTAATGTGTGCTCTCTCTAGTTTCCTTTTGGAGGCACTCATAGCTATGAGTTTTCCTCTTAGAAATGCTTTCATTGTGTCCCATAAGTTTGGGTATGTTGTGGCTTCATTTTCATTGAACTCTAAAAAGTCCTTAATTTCTTTCTTTATTCCTTCCTTGACCAAGGTATCATTGAGAAGAGTGTTGTTCAGTTTCCACGTGAAGGTTGGCTTTCTATTATTTATTTTGTTATTGAAGATCAGCCTTAGTCCATGGTGATCTGATAGGATGCATGGGACAATTTCAATATTTTTATATCTGTTGAGGCCTGCTTTGTGACCACTTATGTGGTCAATTTTGGAGAAGGTACCATGAGGTGCTGAGAAGAAGGTATATCCTTTTGTTTTAGGATAGAATGTTCTGTAGATATCTGCCAGATCCATTTGATTCATAATTTCTCTTAGTTTCACTGTGTCCCTGTTTAGTTTCTGTTTCCATGATCTGTCCATTGGTGAAAGTGGTGTGTTGAAGTCTCCCACTATTATTGTATGAGGTGCAATGTGTGCTTTGAGATTTACTAAAGTTTCTTTAATGAATGTGGCTGCCTTTGTATTTGGAGCATAGATATTCAGTAGTTCCTCTTGGAGGATTTTACCTTTGATGAGTATGAAGTGTCCCTCCCTGTCTTTTTTAATGACTTTGGGTTGGAAGTCAATCTTATCAGATATTAGAATGGCTACTCCAGCTTGTTTCTTCATGCCATTTGCTTGGAAAATTGTTTTCCAGCCTTTCATTCTGAGGTAGTGTCTATCCTTTTCTCTGAGATGAGTTTCCTGTAAGCAGCAAAATGTTGGGTCTTGTTTGTGTAGCCAGTTTGTTAGTCTATGTCTTTTTATCGGGGAGTTGAGTCCATTGATATTAAGAGATATTAAGGAAAAGTAATTGTTGTTTCCTGTTATTATTGTTGTTAAAGTTGGCATTTTGTTCTTGTGGCTGTCTTCTTTTAGGTTTGTTGAGGGATTACCTTCTTGTTGTTTCTAGGGCATGGTTCCTGTCCTTGTATTGGTTTTTTTCTGTTATTATCCTTTGAAGGGCTGGATTCGTGGAGAGATAATGTGTGAATTTGGTTTTGTCGTGGAATACTTTGGTTTCTCCATCTATGTTAATTGAGAGTTTGGCTGGGTATAGTAGCCTGGGCTGGAATTTGTGTTCTTTTAGTGTCTGTATAACATCCGTCCAGGATCTTCTGGCTTTCATAGTCTCTGGTGAAAAATCTGGTGTAATTCTGATAGGCTTGCCTTTATATGTTACTTGGCCTTTTTCTCTTACTGCTTTTAGTATTCTATCTTTATTTAGAGCATTTGTTGTTCTGATTATAATGTGTCGGGAGGTATTTCTTTTCTGGTCCAGTCTATTTGGAGTTCTGTAGGCTTCTTGTATGTTCATGGGCATCTCTTTCTTTAGATTTGGGAAGTTTTCTTCTATAATTTTGTTGAAGATGTTTGCTGGTCCTTTGAGTTGAAAATCTTCATTCTCATCCACTCCTATTATCCGTAGGTTTGGTCTTCTCATTGCGTCCTGTATTTCTTGGATGTTTTGAGTTAGGATCTTTTTGCATTTTACATTTTCCTTGATTGTTGTGCCGATGTTCTCTATGGAATCTTCTGCACCTGAGATTCTCTCTTCCATCTCTTGTATTCTGTTGCTGATGCTCGTATCTATGGTTCCAGATTTCTTTCCTAGGGTTTCTATCTCCAGCGTTGCCTCATTTTGGGTTTTCTTTATTGTGTCTACTTCCCTTTTTAGGTCTAGTATGGTTTTGTTCATTTCCATCATCTGTTTGGATGTGTTTTCCTGTTTTTCTGTAAGGACTTCTACCTGTTTGATTATGTTATCCTGTTTTTCTTTAAGGATTTGTAACTCTTTAGCTGTGTTCTCCTGCAATTCTTTAAGGGATTTTTGTGCTTCCTCTTTATTGTCTTCTGCCTGTTTAGCAGTGTTCTCCTGCATTTCTTTAAGTGTGTTATTAAAGTCCTTCTTGAAGTCCTCTATCATCATCAGGAGATATGCTTTTAAATCTGTGTCTAGCTTTTCCGGT